>NW_008335971.1:2050634-2051950 GCF_000622305.1 Nannospalax galili | reverse complement strand
ACTTGCCCCTATCTCCGGATGCCTGTGTCTCCAGTTGAGTTAATTGGCTAAAAGCAGTAAATTCAAACAAGCAGTAAATTCCTCCTTCCCTAACATTCCCCCCCTTTTTCTAGATCAGACTGAGGAATCTTCCTCAGCAGTATCTAAGGCTTGGTATTTCTGGTGAAGGACCAAGAGATGGACAGTATCGATCTTTTCCTGAATAAACCTTAGTAGCCTATTTATTTTGCAGGGACCAATTGTGACTAATAGCAGTAGGATAATTAGAGGTCCTGCAATAGCTGAGAGGAGAGTTGTAAACCATGGTCTATGCATAAACCAAGACTTGAACCAGCTTTCATTACTTTCATACTCCTTGCGCTTCCTCTCCAGGTCTTTTTTTAACTTGGTCAAAGATTCCCTGACTGCCCCTGTCTTGTCTACATAGAAAAAGCATTCTTCTTTGAAAGCTGTGCATAGCCCACCCTCCTTTAAAAATAGGAGATCCAAGCCCCTTCTGTTTTGTAGCACCACCTCTGATAAGGAAGTGAGAGATTGCTCCAGGTCCGACATCATTTGCTGGAGCTGTTCCAAGTCCCTGTCAATTGCTAGCCTTAGTGCTGTGAGCCCTTCCTCTCATGTTACTAGGGCTATGATTCCTGTCCCTGCTCCAGCTATCCCCACGGAGAAGAGAGTTCCGATGGTTAAGGCAGTAATGGGTTCCCTCTTCTTTGGAGTGGACTCTGTTTTTCCTCCCAATAGGAGAGGAGGGATTCATGAGAGTGGTATGAAAGACGGGGCAGAATGGCCACAAGTACACAAAATTCATTATTAGCGTTAAATACAGAGGTGGATAGGGCTGGGGTGAGGCCCGTTTTTGAACAGAGCCACCAGCCCGAGGTGGGTATAATCTACTTCCCCTGCTCCCATGGGGTGTTATTGCATGAGGAGCATAACTGGCTTTGGGATGTTGGAACTGTGCCTACACACGTGCCAGAGGCCAAGACCTGGGCAAGAGTAAGTCCCCATGGTCTCCTGTCCCAATAGGTGGGATGAGAGTTGTTGAGAGTATAGGAACTACTTATCCCGATAGCCTCATAAAAGGGTGGAGATCCTGGGTAGCACAGCCAACATGGGTCAGTGAGGGAGGGAGTGGTATGATTAAGGGTTTCTACTACAGCTAGCACCATCTCCCACATAGGGTTGCTGGAAGTCTGTGGTTTCACAGCCGTCCCCGGCCTTTCCGTGGCTGGGGCTGCTGATGTCGTCATGGTGCCTGATGGCTTGAAGGTGGGCCTAGGAGACCCAGGCGGGGGGGGTTGGGGCCTCAGATGAGG
>NW_008335971.1:2047755-2050292 GCF_000622305.1 Nannospalax galili | reverse complement strand
ACTTTCTGCGCTCCCGCTGACACTACTGTTCTATGGAGGGCCCATAGCAGTGAGCTTATCGGCAGGAATCCTTTCATGTCCGGCTCAGCTGTAGCTTCAAGGGATTAGCAGGATTTGGCTGCACCTCCCACTTCTTCACACAGGATTCCGGGTCCTCGAGAGGCAGGGCCTTCCAAACGTGGGTGTGGTGAACCCAGGGAGCGATACAATCAACCTTTAGAGCAGTGGGGGTGGTAGACAATACAACATAAGGTCCCTTCCATCTGGGTCAAGAGTTTTTACTTTGTGTCTTTTTACCCAGACCATATCCCCTGGGACTATGCCATTCCCCACAATCGGGGTTCTCTCCCCTTCATAGTATGCTTTGATTAGGGGCCAAATTTTCTGCTGTACTTTGGCAAGGGATTGCAACACATTTAAATAGTCAGGGGTGACTTCTCTTTCCCTGGGGGCTGCGCTCGCCGGGTTATTGGCAGAGGGGCCCCATACATTATTTCAAAGGGAGTTAGACCATGCACGTAGGGGGAGTTTTGAACCCGGAAAATGGCTAAGGAAAGGAGGGACACCCAGTCACCGTCAGTCTCAATTACTAATTTAGACAGCGTCTCCTTTAATGTCTGATTCATTCTTTCTACTTGCCCAGAACTTTGTGGGTTATAGGCACAATGTAACTTCCAATCTGTCCCCAAAGCTTGGGCTAGTCCCTGTAGGACCTTACTAACGAAAGCCGAGCTGTTATCAGAACCTATAGCCTCAGGGATCCCATATCTGGGGACTATCTCCTCTATTAATTTCTTTGCCACCATCTGGCTAGTTTCATGTTTAGTTGGAAAAGCCTCCACCCATCCTGAAAAAGTATCCACCATGACTAGCAAATACTTGTACCCATACTTTCCTGGCTTTACCTCCGTGAAGTCTATCTCCCAACTTCTTCCTGGGGCCCTCCCCCTCTCCCAGATACCTGTCAGGTGGAGCCCCTTTGGGGCTGGTCTTAGCTTTGCACAGCTCTCACATCCCCCCGTGATCTCACGTGCAGCCTCATTCTGGTGTGGAAATACCAACTGTGCATGCTGAAAAAGACTGAGCAACTTCTTCCAGCCTAGATGGGTGGATCTGTGTAGGTTGGTGAGCATGTATTTCCCAAGTACTTCCGGTAAGATCAGTCTACCTTCCCGGTCCCTACTCCAATCTCCCTCCCCAGGCTTTTCTCCCAGAGCTTGTTTTCTTATCCACTCAAGGGCCCATGGGGAATAGTCAGGTCGAGGTAGGGTGGGTAGTTCAGGTATGGGTACCTCTAGAGCTGCCAGCACAATGGGGTCTGAGAGAGCTACCCTTCTTGCTTCTGCATCAGCAAAGTTGTTACCAATGGCCTCAGGAGTCTTTCTGGACTGGTGCCCAGGCACATGTATAACTGCCACTGCCCTCGGCTTTTCCACGGCTGCTAACAGTCTTTGGACTTCCTGCAATTTCTTCAGCTCCTTTCCTTCTGCGGACTGGAATCCTCTCTCTCGGTAGATGGCACCATGAACATGCACAGTGCCAAAGGCATATCTGCTATCCATATAGATGTTGGCTCGCTTGCCTTCTGCTCTCTCCAGTGCCTCTGCGAGAGCAATAAGTTCCGCCTTCTGGGCTGAGGTACCAGGGGGCAGGGCTGCACTCCAAATGACTTCCCCCTTATTCATCACTACCGCTGCTCTGGCTCTTCTAACCCCATCCCACACGAAGTTCCTTCCATCTGTATACCAGTCTAATTCAGTATCTGGCAGTTGCGTGTCTCTCAGATCTGCCTGTACCTGGATGATTTCAGAGAGAACGTCTCTACAGTCATGGATGGGGGTTGACAGGTCTGGGTTTGGCAGGAGAGTGGCAGGATTCAGGGTCACTGGGGCTGGGAAGGTGATTCGAGGCGAGTCCAGCAGGAGCCCTTGGTAGTGGGTGAGCCTGGCATTTGTCATCCATTTCCCTGGAGGGTGCCTGAGAATTCCCTCAACAGTATGCGGTGTTGTCACCCTTAGGTCCTGGCCAAAGGTCAGCTTGTCAGCTTCCTTTACCAGTAGGGCGATGGCTGCCAAGATGCATAGGCAAGATGGCCATCCCGAGGCCACTGGGTCAGGCCGCTTGGACAAGTAAGCCACCGGCCTCTTTCACGGGCCTAGTTGCTGGGCCAGGGCTCCTTTGGCCACTACCTTCTTTTCATCTATGAACAAAATGAAGGGCTTTTCTGGGTCTGGCAGAGACAGGGTGGGGGCCTGGAGAAAAACTTCTTTTAATCTCTCAAATGCTTCTTGCTGTTCCTGACTCCACTTCCAATCCAGTCCTTCTTTGGTGGCTTCATACAGTGGATGGGCTATCTCTGCATACCCTGGGATCCAGAGTCTGCAAAACCCAGCTGAGCCAAGGAATTCCCTCACTCCCCGGGGAGAGGAGGGCACAGGAATGGTCAGGATAGTCTGTTTTATGGCTTGTGTCAGCCATCTGGCTCCTTCCACTATCTTGTACCCCAAGTAAACCACTGACCTCTGGCAGATGTGCGC
>NW_008335971.1:2042251-2045976 GCF_000622305.1 Nannospalax galili | reverse complement strand
TTGTGAAGAGGGTGTGAAGTAGCTGCTGGCAGTCATCCCACGTGGGACAATGGGTGTACATAATGGATTCTACCAAACCTGTTAGACACTTAGGGTCTTCAGAAAAGGGAGGATTTTGGGTCCTCCAATTGTAGAGATCGCTAGAGGAAAAGGGCCAGTATTGATACTGCTGAACTCCATCTGGGCCGCCAACCATTCGGACCAGCAGAACTGGCATGGCTCCTCCTGTGGTGGAGGACAGAGCTTCCCACACTCGGTCCCTGTTTCCTCGAGACCTTAACTGCATCCCTCCCGTGTCCCCAGGTCGTCTATCCTCTCCTGTAGAGGAGTCTGGGGAGGGAGCTACCACTGGATTCCCATGGGGGCCCCCGGCTCCATCCCCCCCTCCATAGGCCGCCTCGGCCTCTCCTCCTCGTGGAGCTACATAAGGTGGCAGCTGTTCAACAGGTAAAGGGGGGGTAGAGGGAGGAGCTCTCGGGGAGAACTGGCGGAGCACTAGGATCCCCGCCTCTGTGACTGGAGGACTTCAAACCTTCCTGGGTGACCATGATGGAGACTTTTGGTGGGCAAGCATGAGGCTCTCTCACCAAGAGGGGCCTTAACCAGGATGGGGGATCCTCTGCCAGATTCTCCCACAAAAGGATATAGGGGAGTTGATCCAGGTGGCCCTCTGGGTCAGGCTGGGTAATGACAACCTTGACCTTGCTGATGGTGTCCAGGGAAAGGGACCCCTGGGTTGGCCAACCTACTCCAAAGGTGGGACATTCAGTCGGGCAGAAAGTGCCAAACTTACCCTTCCTGATGCTAGGGCCCAATTTCAAAGCCCGTTCCTTCACCTCCGAGAAGTGAGAGAGGATTAAACTTTTAGGAGTGGCCTGAGTCTGGGCCATGGTGGATGTTACAGAAGAGAGAGAGAGAGATAAAAAGGGAGAAGTGAAGATGCCACTCTAAACAATGATGGCCAGTGGGTGTTCATGCGAGCCAGTCCTTCTTTCGCGCAGATGCGCACTGGACTCACCACTCTCACTTTCAGGATCCCCGAGACTTCTCGTGATTCTCCCAAATGGCGTCCACTCGGACTGCCTCAGAGTGACCAGCTCGATCTTTTCCTCCTCAGGCACCAGATTTGATGGCAGGCTTCCTTCCTAGGGCCGAGACACTCAACCCTAGGGCCAGGGCTGGTTACCTGGACTTTTACCTAGGTTCCGGGACTCAAACCCGGACTTCCTCACTCGGGATTACTAACCCAAGACCAGACACGAGATGGTGACTCTCGCTTTATTCTGGATTTTACAGACATGAGGGGGCAACCCTCGAATTACACTGTCCTGTCCGGAGAAAAGAAACTCTGCCTCCATTCATCCTTTGCTCCCCCAGAAGCCCCCCCCCCAAATCCGGGATGAGCCCCCAAAATGTTAGGGTCCGTTACTCGGTGGGTCTCTTCTGGAGAACAAATGTACGAGTATGGTGATGCAAAAATCAAGCAGAGTTTTATTAAACCAGCTAGCTGGGGCTGACCATCCTTCCAAGACACGCAGGTCCAGTTAGAGCGATTGACCCTGAGGCAATTTTAGGTAAAGATTATATAGGCTCCCACAACCGTTACACAAAAGCCCGTGTTCATACAGCCAATAGTTTCAAAGCAAGCATTTCACAAACCAATAACAAAAAAATGTTACAACTCCCTTCAGGTGTCTCAGTTGGGGAGGGATGGATGGTATTGTGCCTGGCACAACTCTTTCTTCTTATCTTGTGTAAGCAGACCTGTCTTCGTGACATGACACAGATCAGGTCAGGCTCCAGGGGGGGAGAGCTGTAGCGATTGCCCCTATCTCTGGATGCCTGTGTCTCCAGTTGAGTTAATTGGTTACAAGCAGTAAATTTAAACAAGTAAATTCAGACAAGCAGTATATTCAAACAAGCAGTAAATTCCTCTTTCCCTAACAGTCTCCAGGACAGGTGGGTGGTTATATAACTAAGCTGTGATGCTTCTGAAGAATTAAACTAATATCATTTTCTTCCATGTCCCATACCCTTAGGAGCCACATGGTGAGGGGCTCTTTTATTGCTTGTTTGAAAGTCTTTCCCAGTCCCAACAGCTGCAGTGTGGAATGTTTTCTCTGGGCTACAGTATTGTTAAGGCTTTTATCTACAGGTCAAAGCATGACTTTTTTTCTCTTTTTGTTTTAAAGGTTGAATCTGAGGGGCATCTTTAGCTATTTTTATTTTTAGGTCATTTATTTTTTCATTACTATCTGTCTTTTTTCCCTGGGTCCTTTGCTGAGTCTTGTATCACCCATCTAATCTGGGCTTTTTTTTTCCTCTCTCCTATGGTTTTTTCACAAGCTCTGAGTCTAAGACTGAATTTGTCAGTAACTCCTTACTCTTTTCAGCCTCCCCTGAAGCTATTGCCTCAGCAAGTCTTTTATTATGCGCAGAAGTGGCCAAACCACTTCAGCAATGATTCTTTTTTTCCCTTGAACTCCCCTTTTGCTTCCAAAACTCATAAAATTTCATCCAGACTTTCCACAGTCCTTAAAGAATTTTTATACACACATGGCTGCAACCCCCATCACTGGAACATCTGAGCTATTTTACACCATTTGCAGGATGGCAGCCACCTGGGGACTTCCTCCATTGACTCCTTGCCCATCTGCCTAGGCAGCCTCATTTTATTTACATATTTTGCTAACCATGGCATAACCCAAGTGACTGCTGCTAATCTTATTAAGTGTATGGGGGTTGCCCACATAATCTTAGCCTCCTGCCAGCATCTCAGGGATTCCTTTCATTACCTTACTGGACACTTCGTGATGCCCATCTCCACCCCTCAGCATTTAGGGATTTGAACCTGACTCCCTTTGGTTCACTGGATGTAGCTGGAACTATGACATTTTCCAAGGCACCAGCTGCTCTCTTGGGTAAACCCATTCCAAGGTGCCCTGCCCTTCGCAAAGAAGGGAACTCTCCCCAGGGCTCCTGCCTGCTTCCCCATATCAGAGACATCCCCATTGTTTTTCCTGAACTCCTTTGGTTTGTTCTATACTGCCACATATCCTGCTAAAGCCACTTCCTGCTTCCTCAGCATCTGTCTTGAGACCCTACCGCTCATGCAATTGAACCTGAGTGATTGGGTGGGAGGAGTGACTGTCACAGAGGACACAACTACCCAAAACCATTTTACATCCAAAGAAAAGGAAGAAGTCAAATTTGAAGTTAAATGTCTTAGCTTATCTCTTACTATGATAAAACACGCTGACCAATACCAACTTGGGGAGAAAATGGTTTATATGGCTTACAGCTCTCCAGTCATAGCTCATCACTAAGAAAGCCCAAGTAGGAACTCAGGGTAGAAACCTGGAGAAAGGAGCTGAAGCACAGGCCATGGAAGAACACTGCTCACTGACTTACTCCTATGACCTCTTTCCTGCCTACTTTCTTATACATCATAGGACCTCCTTTCTAAGAGTGACACCTCCCACAGTGGGCTGGGCTCTCCCACATCACTCAACAATCAAGAAATGTCCCACATACATGGCCATCGGCCAATGCAAAGGAGGAAACTCCTCAGTTGAGGTTCCCTCTACCCAGATGTGTCAAGATGACAACTAAAGCTATCCAGCAAAATTGACCCTCCAGGTTGCTCCCTTGAGTTCCTACCTTGGGCTAACTCAGTGATGAGCTGTCACCTGGGAGATGTAAGCCAAAGAAATCATTTCCCCCCC
>NW_008335971.1:2032930-2042041 GCF_000622305.1 Nannospalax galili | reverse complement strand
ACACTGCTCACTGACTTACTCCTATGACCTCTTTCCTGCCTACTTTCTTATACATCATAGGACCTCCTTTCTAAGAGTGACACCTCCCACAGTGGGCTGGGCTCTCCCACATCACTCAACAATCAAGAAATGTCCCACATACATGGCCATCGGCCAATGCAAAGGAGGAAACTCCTCAGTTGAGGTTCCCTCTACCCAGATGTGTCAAGATGACAACTAAAGCTATCCAGCAAAATTGACCCTCCAGGTTGCTCCCTTGAGTTCCTACCTTGGGCTAACTCAGTGATGAGCTGTCACCTGGGAGATGTAAGCCAAAGAAATCATTTCCCCCCCAATTGGTATTGTTCAGAGATTTTTGTCACAGCAAAGGAAAACATGAGGCAGAAATTAGTACCAGGATTGTGGGATATTGCTGTGTATTGCTAAAATTACTCTGGGAGGTGCAAATGCCATCCAATCCCCTCCTCCCACTCTCCTTAGGACAAAATAGGGTATAATTACTCCAAAATATAGTTTGCAAAGCCAAAGAGTTTACTGGAGTTCCATACAGATCAATGGGTGACGGGGATTACTTACAGAAAAGTGGACACAGGTGGGCTCCCCATTACACTGTGGCAGGGACCCTGTGATTTCCCGGTACTTGTCCAAGATGGGAAAGCCCACCCTGTCCCTCTGGCTTCCCCTGTCCCTCTCCTTAGGCCCTCCCCCATGTACTACTCAGTCCAACTAGTTGAATGGAAGGAATGACTGCCTGTCTCTTCCCCTTCCCTCCTACAGAAAGTTTGTTTGTGGTGATCTGAGCAAGCAGGTGAATCCCAGCTTGCTAGGCAGAAGACAAGTTCATATAACACTCACCCCTTCCTCCTGCTCTTACATTCTTTTCACCAGTCTCTTCACCAAGAGTCCCTGACTCTTGGAGGAGATGACATAGTGGTAGGATGATCCTCCACTGTGGTGAGATACTAAACTCTTGGACTTTCTCAACACTTTTTTCCAAGATGTGGTTGTTGATCCATCTCAGTGGTATTCCTCCTACTACAATGACAAATGTAAAGAAGCAGGAACATCTAAATGAACACTGACTGCTATAATAATCTAACCCATGCATGTAAACACAAACACTTGGAAGATTCCTTAGCAGGTGCATCACATCCATCTAACAAAACAATTGCAATGGCTTCCCAGTGGGGCCTATGACTTCCCCTGCAATTGGGTGTTAACTTGGTATGAAAAATCAGATGTTTCTCCCCAAGGAGTGGGCCTTAAATGCAATCAGAAATTTGTTGATTGTACATATATTATTCAACCCACTAATGCACCAGCAGGCAAATCTTGCTTGGCATGCTTATAGAGCAACTTGAGGGGGTCTGTCATTAAGCAGAATTTTGGGCACCATTCTCTTCTAACGGTTCTGCTTTGCACCATCTGCTGCTATGACCACCAGCTGTCTAGTGGCAGGGAGTTTTCTGCCTAATCTCATCTTACTCTCTTCCTTTCCCACACTCACATTATGAGATGTGCTCAGCAATAGGGTTTTACAGGTTGTTTCTTTTGTGCAACCAACATTAGTGACAATAGCTTTTATTGTTTTAAGGACCTCCAGGGCCTCTCTGGTCAGCAGTTCATGGGCAGGGGGCAACACACCCATGGTACAGGAATTTTTATTTAACAATTGTACAATTTTTAGAGAGCCATTATTTTTATTTTCATAAGATATTTGCTTACTCTTTGGCTATAGACCCAGGCTGTCATAGATTCTTCCTAACCATCCGGGTTGGTATCACTTGTGCCTTCTCCAACCATAAAGCTTGCAAAAATTTTACAGCTATACTTTATATTTGTTTCTTCAAGTGTACTTGATATCTCTCACATCTGTAAAACACTCAAAGGTTAATATTATATACTAATTCAAACATAAATAAGGTCTAAAGCAGCATGGGAAGATTTTATTCATTTGTATTAATTGCTTGCTAAACAGATCTATGTTGGATACAAGAGCATGGATGAGAGGCATCAACTTAGTTCTTTACTATTTTTAGTTACCTTTTTGGAGTCATTCAGCATCCTGTTGTTTTCACAAGTGACATCCCTGCATTTTCTTTTTTTCTTGAAGTCTTAGTCCAGCACTGTTTTAATAGGGAAAATAGCAAACATCCAAATGGTCCATCAGAAGACACTGCACAATTGAATTACAGTGGTTAAATACATTTAGTCTTCTTTGTACTAAAACTTCATCTATGATGTAAAACGTTTTGTTTCTCAGTGGTCCCACAATAGGCCACTTCACAATATAAAAGATATGTCCTGCTATTGATTCCTTAGAAAACTTACAGAATTCTCGTTTTGGATGGTGAATGAGCTCCAAGGTCGAAAGAGATAAAACAAAGTATAAGTGATGTCTAGAGATGCCATTTATATATTTTCATAGATACACATATACTCATTGAATAGAACACAAATGTGTGTCCAAAATTCCAAAATGTAGGGTATAATCCTATATATATTCATATATATATACACACATGTGTAACATGTATATTTTTTGATTACTGAGAATAATGTATATTTCATAGCTTATAATATGAAATTTCTGTTTTGAATTTGCCTTCTACAGAAGTATAGAGTTAACATTTGCTTATATAACACCTGTACACTTTCCCGGAAGTTTCTTATTCATTTAAATAATATACTTTCATTATATACATATTTACATATTATTTTTCAAGTTATTCTTAATTTTTTAATCATTTTTTTTAGTTTTTAATAAGTACATGATTAGAAGGATTTCACTGCACCTTTAACATATTCAGTAACACACTGCAGAGCAATGGTACATGTATTTCACAAGTGTCTGCAAGTTTCTAGGTTAACAGTTGATTTAATACAGTTATACAATACTGACCTCAGTATAAGCCCTGTAAGACATAAAATTGTATGAGCTTTTAACCTTTGATAAAGATCTCCATTTCATTTTAGAATATACTGTTCCTTGCAGAAAAACTCATTGTTTTTGCTACTAACACTGAGATGTTGGCACATGCATCTATAATGTGTATGTATCTGATTATTACTAGTAATGATAGGTTGCACTTGGATCCTTGGCGACTGTGTATGTCTATAAAGTCATTGGGTAGATATCAATTGGTAATGTTTATGACTTCTGCTAATTAGCATGACGTAAATTTCCATGCTTCCTCCTCAAGTATAATACATTTTTTAAAATTTGTTGATTTTGAGTCTGTGTGTGTGTGTGTGTGTGTGTATCACACAGAACATCCCAAACCATCTTATCCAACTACACACCCACTTCCCAGATGTCACCCTCCCATACCCTTCCTCC
Organism: Nannospalax galili; assembly: GCF_000622305.1. Taxonomy (NCBI): domain Eukaryota; kingdom Metazoa; phylum Chordata; class Mammalia; order Rodentia; family Spalacidae; genus Nannospalax; species Nannospalax galili. The sequence continues at coordinate 2,038,701 of NW_008335971.1, read as the reverse complement.
CCATAGCAGAATCCTTATACTCTGATATCCCTGGTACTGTCTGCTGTGTTGTCAACACCCCAGCCATTCCCCACTGCTTGCCCTTTTGGTGAATGTAGTCAGCCTATCTAGATGTCTATGTTTTAGGGGGGTCTGCTGTTCATTTTCCCAGTTCTATGCTGGGTTACTATCTGGGAGTGCCACCATGGCCAACAACTCAGAAGAAGGCATCTCCTATCTGGCATTGTTGCTTGTTATGTAGTCTTTAGGTATGCATATGGACTCTTAAGAAATTATATTCGCCCCTTTAAACTTTGGTGATACTTTCCTTTTGGGTGTTTAAGGCCATAGAGTTGGCACACATAAATCAATTTATTCTGTTCTTCAGGGTTCTATGGGCTTGGGAGTAGCCTCTGACTCCACCTATGTGAAGATAAGTCAAAGGTCCTGCTCAACCATGGCTGGCTTTGCTTGGAAGCATGGAGAAAATGAACACTCTGTGTGACACTCTTCTTTATAGACTGGACAACAGTTCAAGTACATCTGGTAGGGTCTCCCCGGCCTTGTTGATCAAGAGGACAAGTGATCCACAATTACAGCACATTTTGAGAAATGCTCATAGTCCCCTGGAACTAGTCAACATAGGAGGGCAAGGAGCAAAAACTGTCCTTTATGTCCCTCTGCCCAAATTAACCTCAAAGTATGTCTGTTAAGCATCCAAGAAGGTTAGTTTCAACAGTCTGGTACTTTTAATTACTGTCTGTAATGTAGATAAATCTTGGGCAAAGACCAATTGTTCTCACATAAAACTTACCTAGACATATATTTCTTGATCTGCTATGTATAACTCATCAGTAGGTTGTAGGAGCAATATGTTTCCTTATGGTTTTCAAAACTAGCTAGGCATTATTTATCTCTCACACTGTCTCACCCCCCCATCATGTTTTTCCCACTTAAGGTGCCCCCATTTCCCCCCTTTCTCCCTTAATAATACCGTTCTCCTATGGTCTTACCTCTCTTGGGCTCTTTCTTTCCCTTTGTCCCCTAGATTCCTTGTATACCCTTCCCTCTGCACTCCTTTAAACTAACCCAATTTTTATCCATATCTCCCTTATTAAGGTATGCTTCCTACTGTTCTTCTCTCTCAAGTACTTTCTTTTCCTTTACCCCCCTGTTTCCTTTCCATTATCTTGGTTCCTGTAGTTATGTCTGGACATATACTCACTTATCAGGGTTTGGTTCTAGGATTCACATATGAGGGAGATTATATGTAAATTTTCTTTCTGAGTCTCTGTTACTTCCCTTTGTATCCACATCTTTTAAGATGTTTCATAGCCTTCTTTACTTCTTCTTTTGAGAACTCGCTGTTCAGCTCCTTAGCCTATCTTTTAATTGGGTTACTTCTTGTCTTGATTATCTGTTTTTTGAGTTTGTTATATATTCTGGTTATAAAACCTCTGTCAGATGTGTCACTAGTGAAGATATTCTCTCATTCTGTGGGTTTTCTGTTTGCTTTTCTGGTTGCCTCCTTTGTTGTACAGAAACTTTTTAGTTTCATGAGGTCCCATTTGTTAATAATTGCCCTCGTTTCCAGAGTAATTGATGTCCAGTTCAGAAAATCCTTTCCTACTCCTATATATATACACCTATATATTGTAGGTTTTTTGCCAATGTTTTCTTCTAACAGTTCCAGAGTTTCAGGCTTTACATTGAGGTCTTTGGTCCATTTGGAATCAACTTTTGTACACGTGAAAGATAGGGGTTTAGTTTCATTCTTCTACAACTGGAGATCCAGTTTTGCCAGCACCATTTGCTGAACATGCTGTCTTTCCTCCAGTTAATGTTCTTGGCCCCTTTGTCAAATATCAGGTGGCTAAAATTGCAATTACTCATATTTGGGTCTTCACATACTTAGGTCTTCAATATTGTTCCATTGATCTATGGGTCATTATTTTTGTGCCAGTACCATGTTGTTTTTATGACTATAGCTCCTATCTCTGTAATAGAGCTTAAAATCTGGTATAGTAATCCCCCCAGCATTGCTCTTAGTGCTTGGGTTGTTTTGGCTATACGAGGTCTTTTGTGCTTCCGTATGAATCTTAGGATGGTTTTTTCCAATTCTGTAAAAAATGTCATGGGGATTTTGATTGGCATTGCATTGAATCTATAAATGGCTTTTGGTAGGGTGGTCATTTCCTTTTCACAATATTCTTCCAATCCATGAGCATGGGAGGTCCTTCCATCTTCTGATGTCTTCCTCAATCTCTTCCTTTAAAGATTTAAAATTTTCATTGTAGAGCTCTTTAATATCTTTGGTCAGATTTATTCTGAGGTTGTTTTATTTATTTATTTATTTTTGCAGCTATTGTGAAGGGTAGTGTTTCCATGTGCTCTTTCTCTGATTGATTATTATTCGTATATAGAAAGGTTACAGACTTTTGTAGGTTGATTTTGTAACTTGACACTTTAATAATTAATAATTTCTAGTTTTCTGGTGGAGTTTTTGGCATCTCTTAGATGTAATATCATCTGGAAAAGGGGATAATTTTATCTCTTCTTTTCCAATTATTACTCCTTTAATGTCCTGCTCTTGTCTTATTGCTCTCGAAAGCGTTTCAAGCACTATGTTAAAGAGAAATGGAGATAGTGGACAGAGCTGTCTGGTTCCTGATTTCAATGGGAATGCTTTCAGTTTTTCTCCATTTAGAATGATTGTTGGCTCTAGGACTTTGAACATAAATGCATGTTAAATTTTATCAAAGGCCTTCTCTGCATCTATTGAGATGATAACATGGTTCTTGTATTTGAGCCCATTTATATGATTTCTGATGTTTATTGACTTACATGTATTGAACCATCCCTGCATCTCTGGGATAAAGCCAACTTGATCATGGTGGATGATCTTTTTGATATGTGTCTTTATGTGGTTTACAAGTATCTTGTTGTGATTTTTGCATCTATGTTCATTAAGGATATGGGTCTATAGTAATTAGGATTTGATATTAGAGTGATGCTGGCTTCAAAGAAGGAATTTGTAAGTTCTGCCTCAATTTCTTTTTTTTTTTTTTTAAATAAATTAAGTAGCATTGGATGTAGATCTTCTGTAAATGTCTCATAGAATTCTGCTGTAATCAATCTGGTCCTGGCCCTTTTTTTTCGGGAGGTTTTGTATTACTGTTTCAATTTCTTTTTGTGTTACGGGTCTGTTTAAGCTGTTAATCTCTTCTTGGTTAAGTTTCAGTGGTTCCCATGCCTTCAGAAATCCGTCCATTTCTTCAAGGTTTTCAAATTTAGTAGAATATAGGTTTTTAAAGTATTCCCTTCCCTTATAATGTTCTGTAACTTTCTGGTGTCTGTTGTGATGTTTCCCCTTTCATGTCTGATTTGGTTGATTTGAGGGTGCTCTTTCTTTCTTTGGTTAACTCAGCTAGCAGTCTGTCAATCTTGTTTATCCTTTCAAAGAACCAGCTCTTGGATTTCTTGATTCTTTGTATTGTTTTATTTGTTTCATAATTAATTTTGTGCCCTAAGTTTTGTTATTTCTTACTTTCTGCTGGGTTTGGGTTTCATTTCCTGTTGCTTTTCAAGTGTGTTGAGTTGCAAAGCTAAGTCATTTATTTGTGTCTTTGCAATTTTTTGATGTAGGCACTTAGAGCTATAAACTTCCCTCTAAGGACCGCTTTCAGCATGTTCCAGAGGTTTTGTTTTGTTGTATTGTCCTTTTCATTTAGTTTCAGGAATACTTTTATTTCTTTCTTAATTTCTCCTCTGACCCATTCATCATTCAGGAGTGTGTTGTTTAATCTCCATGTGTTCATGTAGTTACTGGTGTTGATTTTAAGCTTTATACTCAGTCATCTTTCAGGAGTGTGTTGTTTAATCTCCATGTGTTCATGTGGTGATTAGGGCTTCTTCCATTGTTGATTGTAAGCTTTATTGCATTATGATATCATAGAATGCATGGAATTATTTCAATCTTTTTGTATTTGTTGAGGTTTGTTTTATGTCCCAGTGTATGGTCGATTTTGGAGAAGGTTCCATGGAATGCTGAGTAGAAAGTATGTCCTTTGGTGCTTGGGTGGAATACTCAGTAGATGTCTGTTAAGTCCATTTGATATATGGTATTGTTTAACTCAGATGTCTCTCTGTTAACTCTCTTCCTTGTTGACCTATCTAATGGAGACAGTGGGGTATTTATGTCCCCTACTATTGACATCCCCTACTAATGAGTTGGGATTAATCTGGGTCCTAAAGTCCTATAGAATTGTTTTTATGAAGTTGGGTGAACCAGAGTTTGGTGAATATATGTTCATGATTATAATACCTTCTTGATTTATTGTTCCTTTCATCAGAATGAAGTGGCCCTCTTTATCTTTTCTGATTAGTTTTAGTTTAAAGTCTATTAGTCAGGTATTAGAATTGTTATGCCTGTTTTTTTCTTAGTACCATTTGCTTGGTATTTTTTTTCCATCCTTCCACTTTAAGATAGTGTCTGTCCTTGAAAGTGAGATGAGTTTCTTGCAGACAACAAAATGATGGGTTTTGTCTCTTAATCCATTCACCTAGTCTGTGTCTTTTGACTAGGGAGTTCAGTCCTTTAATGTTTAAAGTTATTAATGAAAGACAAGTATTGAATCCTGTCATTTTATTTCTGTCAGTATTCATGATATAGCTGTACTTTTCCACAGTTATAACTTGTTTGAATTTCTTTCCACAACCTCTTGGGTATAGTCATTCCTTTCTTCAGCTCTTTGTATTGCTTCCAAAACTATCTGAAGGGATGGTTTTGTGGATATGAATTCCTTCAGCCTCTTTATGTCATGGAAGATTTTTCTTTCCCCTTCAACCATAATAGACATTTGGGCTGGGAATAGTTATCTGGGTTGGCACCTGTGGTCATTTATAACTGTGAATACTTTGGTCCAGGCTCTTCTGTCTTTTATAGTTTGCACTGAAATGTCAGCTGTAATCCCAATCGGTTTTCCTTTGTATGTGTCTTGTTGTTTCTCTTTTTCAGCTTTCAGTATTGTCTCTTTGTTTTTACTGTTCTTACTATGTTGTGCCATGGAGAGTTTCTTTTCTTGTTCTGTTTGGTGTTCTATCTGTTTCTTGTATGTGTATGGACATGTCTTTCTTTAATTTTGGGACGTTTCCTTTCATGATTCTGTTGAAGATCTGGTCCATATAATTATCTTGGGATTCTTCTCCTTCCTGTATGCCCATGATTCGTAAGTTTGGTCTTTTTATGATGTCACCCAATTCCTGCATATTCCATTCTTGTGATTTCTTAAATTTTTCTTAATCTTTTCTTAAGTGGTGTAGTTCGTCCACTTTATCTTCCAGTCTTGATATTCTATTTCCCATTTCATTCATCCTATTCATGAGGCTTTCTCCTGTTGTTTATAATTGGCTTATGGAGTGTTTCACTTCGTTCTTTATTTCAGCCTGAGTATTCTTCAATATTTCTAGCTCTTTTCTGAATTCATTCAGAAGTTTATCCCTATCTTCCTTCAGCTCTATGATTACCTTGTTTGTGTGTTCTTTAAATTCACTGAAATCTTTTATCATGTATATAATTGTTCTTTTGAGTTCCATGTCCTGCATTATCTCTTTGGGGTTCTCATTGTACTCCTCTAGAAGACTATTGGTATTTGGTGGGGATATGTTAATTTGGTTTTTCATGTTATTATTTTTTCTCTGTGATTTTGAGAGGTGAATTTCTTTTGTAGTTTCTGATTCTTGTGTGAGATTCAAGCCTTCAAGTTTAGGTCTGCTTCTTTTAGTGAACTTTG
>NW_008335971.1:1969764-2032913 GCF_000622305.1 Nannospalax galili | reverse complement strand
ACCAGATTGCTTTTGTCTTCAGGAATTCCCACAGAGGCCCAAGTCAGATGAACCTCAGATGCTCTCAGGCTTTCTTCTAATTTCTGGATACCTCCAGGGAAGATTTTTGGCCTCAGGAATTTGGGGTTTGGACTGGCCTGGGAGCCGGGCCCAGGAAAGATGCTCGTCTAGGGCATCCAGTGGCCTTGCCACCCAGAGATGCAAAGGAAGATGGGGGCGGGAAGATGCACCCAAGGGCTCCTAGGGACTGCACTGAAGAGCTGGGTTGGTCTGGATGTAAAGGATCAAGAAGAGGCAAGGTCATCCTCAGCATCCAGGAAAGAAGCTGCCTGGTTGTGCAGGCCCAGGGAATTAGAGGGAGGTGAGGGCTGGTCCAGGCCCAGAGTGCTCCTGGGGACCCGAGAAGGAACTGAGTTGGTCTGGATGCAAAGGATCAGGAATCTGTGTTGGTTCCCCAGGTGTATGGGGCCCCAAGACAAGGAATGGGACAGGACCCAGGCTAGGAGGAGAGGCTGAAGGGTTAGATGGGAAGGTGAATGAGGCTGGGGGAGTCAATGCAAGGATCTAATTACTCTGGAGAGAGGCCAGCAGGTTGGAGAGAGGCCTGTGGGCCAGAGAGAGGCCTGTAGGTAGTGCAGGCCCAAGGAAGCAAAGGAAGGTGAGGGTGAGGCCAGGCCCAGAAGCAGTGCTCCTTGTGAGAAGGAACCGAGTTGGTCTGAATGCAATGGATCAGGAAGCAGTGGTGGTACCCCAGGTGTCTGGGGTTCCAAGAAAAGGAATGGTACAGGACCCAGGCTAGGAGGAGAGACCAGAGGGGGAGATGGGAGGGTAAATCAGGCTAGGGGAGTCAAGGCACGGAAGGTGCAGAGAGAGGCCCACGTGGAGAAAAGCCTGCAGGTAGTGCCTTCCAAGGGAAGCAGAGCGCATTTTCTTATCTTTGATAAACTCATTGGGGCTGGGTCAAGTTGCCTGACCCTGAAGAGAGCCAAGGAAAAATAGATCCCCATTTGCCCCTACTGTACTCTTGGTACCCCAAGTGAAGTGGGCCCTGGGTCTCTCTTCTGGCTGTTGGTTCTCCATGAACCATACCTGACTGTTGGGGTTAGTGGTCATTGGGAAAACTGCCTCCATCCTTTGTATTACCTTTCCCAGGATAGAAATGTACCATGTTTAATCTTTGGGGGTCAATACCCACCCTTGGATGAGTTTTTATCTTTATAATATCTTTTGCAAATGTTCCTTGGTTTTAAAGCCTTCCAGAAACTTCTTAGCACAAAGTTTGGTTTTGTCAATGTTTTTCTTTAGGAACTTAAGCTAGACACAAATCTTCCCACATTTGTCTTTGAGTAACACAAACAGATATGTTTATCTGTTTTGTTTTTATATCTCTTAAGGTTGTTATATTATTTTAAAGACACATTTTACATGCGGGTCTAACTTGTTTAGATTGCCAAAACCTCTCCTATTTTACAAAGATTCTGTCCAACTAAGGGACTCAGAAAAGCCATTAAGGCTCCATACCAATCTCCTCGAGGTCCCTGCTGAATCAGGTTCTTCTTTAAATCTCTAGTGAGCACAGTCCTATCTGGCATAGTGAACTGGGCATCATGCTTTGCTTTCCTCATAACTAGTTCTCTCTGTAAAGACTGTCATTCTTCTATGGTCCTCCAGCCTTGATACCCATGGGAACCTCCATTTATGATGACCAAGTATCTGTAATGGTTCATACAAGCCAGTTCACCAGGAACTGCTTCCCCCTATACTCTCTCCGATTACATAGCTTATGACTCAAGGAGGGATGGATGGTTATATTGCTCATCTTTAATGTTTCTGTAGCACTTAAACTAATATCATTTGGTCCCATGTCCCATATACTCATAAACCAGGTGGTGGGGGGCTCTTTCATTGCTTGTTTAAAATTCCTTCCTAGTTCCAACAGCTCCAATGTGGAGTGTTCTCTGATGGCTATAGCACCTCCTGTTGTACCTTTATTAAGGCATTCATCAGCATGCTGAAACATGGATTTTTTTTCCTTTGCTTGTATTAAAGGTCCTATCTGAGGATAATTTTTAGCTATTTCTAGGTCACTCCCTTCCTCATCACTACCTGCTTTCTCCCATGGGTTCCACGTGTTTTGGTTCCAGGATCAGCCTTTTATTATCGATCTGACCTGGGCTCTCTTCTCCTTCTGGCCCCCAAGCAGTAAAAAAGGCAGGCTAAAATCTCCATCTCTTTTTCTATCTTATGCAATTTACTGGCAAATTCAGAGGCCAGTATTTAAGAAGCCAGCCTCATATCATTGTTTATATCACAGCAATTGTAAGCAAACTAAAACATTAAACTTAACAGACAAACTTTTTTTTTTCTTTTTCTCTGTGGTTCTGGGGATTAAACCATAGGCTTTGGACATTTTGTGTTTAAAACCTGCTCTCAGTTGATTAAAGTCATATCTCTAAGTATGGTTTGCATATTAAAACATTCTAAAAAGTAAAATTTGGCATTCAGAAGGAAGCTATTTGCCAGAAAACAAGAGAATTTCAAATATTTTCTTGCTTTCAAAAATGTATTTAGATCTCTATTTTCCCCTTTTCTTATCAATGATCAACTGCATTTCTCTAATTTTTCCTTTCTTTGAATCTCTAACAATCCTTAAGTTTATTTTCTAACCCAAGAATTTTGTTACTTATTAATATGTGGCAAATTTTAATTATGTTGTCTTTCTGTTCTCCATGCAATCTGTCCTATTTACATTCACTTCTGTTTTTGCATCCTTCTTCAATTATCTTATGTTTTTATAAAAGGGACTATACACTTCTTTTTCTTAATTTAAGGGAGAAGGAAAAAGCTTATAATTACTCAAAAATGTTTTGATATTCACATTACTGTTTTCCATTATGTTTGGCTTTTTATAGTTAACCTTCAGCACTTTACTTCACAATTCTGTTTCAATCTTCTCTTAATTAAAAATTCACCTACTCAGTGGATTACTGGAAAAGGTAAAGAGAGTAACCACCAAATTACTAAGCAGTGTGCTTACCACATAGATTTAGTTTAGTTAATGTCTGTTATTCTTCGCATTTGTACATTTTTAGTAAATGAATTTATTGGTAATTCAGAGATTTCAGGTTTTGACGTCAAGTAAAGAATCCTTTCAAAAGATCATGACAATTCGGCGCACTGTTGATCACACACATCATTTATTTTTCATTTTCAACCAGAGGAAAGAGAAGATTGTGACTCCTACCATTAATTGATACTAGATTTAGAGGTCACAATGAAATTATCTTTGGATTGCATGATCTAAATTATTGGTTTGGCATAATAGATAAATACAATTATCTTCAAAATCTAAAATTTTATCTTTGAGTATTCTCACTGAAATCAGGAGATATAATGTTTAAATTTAAAATTACCTTTATAATTAACCAAAAACATCTTTTATGAATGTGAGTATAAATGCATTTATATCACACATATGTTACAGAAATATACTGTATGCATATTTTTCTTACAAAAATGAAATATTAGAGTAACATAGACTCAGACTTACTCAGGCTTAAAGAATGACCAGTTTTTAAGTGGCATTCAGTTTTTTTTCCAACTTTTCTAAGAATGTTTTATTAGAAAAGCACCACTCAGCATAATTCTATAAATAATACTAAAACCTAGGCTTTTATTTTCCTTCTTCTCTGAAGTGTATTAGAGAAGCAGATAGCAATTATAATATGATAAGTTAAAGAAGAAAGCTTCAGTGTATTATTGTATTTATATTATGAAAGGATATTTTAGAAGTGGTATTAGCTTGCTAAAGTTACCCTACAAATTAAAAAGGTGCCTTAAGCAAGGAAATTATTATTTCTATTTCCAGTTATTTAGGCTAGAACTTTGAAATGAAGGGTTCAACAGGGTTGGTTTTTCTGAGACTTCCATCTTTAGTTTCTGCATGGCAATGTTCCTAAATACTGGCCATATATCTAGTACCAATGCCCTAAATTCTCTTGCATTAGGAGAATGATTTTAATGGGTTGCAATCTAGACCCATTACTTCATTTTCACTTAATTATTTATCTTAGGCTATACCTAAATACACAGCCTGGAGAATGTGGCAAGAAGTTAACATACAAATTATGGATTGAATAATTTGACTCATAGTGGAGAGCAGCTTCTTCCCCTTTTTCATTTAGTCCATGGCCCTAGCCCATGGAATGACATTGCCTTCATTAATGCATGTCTTCAAACCTCAGTTATCCTAATCTAGAAACTTCCTCAGGCATATGCCGAGGTGGATGCTGCCATAATTAGTCAAATTCTATCAAGTAGACAATCAGGATTTACCATTAGAAGTCCATGCTTTGTTAGCTTGACACACAAATACACCACTTTCAGCACAACCTTCTACCCCATGACCCCTTGAATCCATAATCTTTAATAATAATTTCAATACTCATTGAAAATCTAAAATCTTCTGGAACGCAATAATCTTTATCTATCTATTATTTATTTATTTATTTATTTATTTATTTTTGTGACAGGTTTTACTTTATCTTCAGCTGCCACGGAACTCACTATGTAGACCATACTATCCTTGATATCACAGAGATCTGCTTACCTCAGTCTCCCAAGTGCTGGAGTTAAAGACTTTCATCACCATGCTCTCAAACAAATCTCTTACACTGGGAGTTTCTATACTAGCAAAATAAAATGAAAAAAGACAAAATAACATGAAACAAACAAAAACCAATAAAAACAAAAACAATTGTGTAGTTCTAAATTAAATGGCACAGGATAAACATTATTATTCCTAAAGGGAAACATAATTCATAGCATGGAAACGACTGAGTAAAGCCATACTGAAAGCCAACCAAGCAACTATCAAATCCTATGGCTCCAATTCTGGCATCTGGGCACTCATGATAAAATTATCTAGAATCCAAAGAGCATGTGCACCCTGGCCACTCCAGTTTTACTGACAACAGCAAACAACCTAGGTTTTTGGCTAGCTTCATTCCATATATGAAGTTTTTCTCTTGAAATTTTCTGCACAAAAAAATTCATGGATTACTTACATCTTCAAACTTACATAAAATTTTTGATAAAATGCCATTGATAAAATGCAACCAAATTATTTTCCAAAATATAACATGAATGGTCTGTAACCTAGCTCCTGATGCAGTTCTTGTTTTACTCTGAAACTTCATGAGGCTTCATTTTTCAGATTTCTTTGGATATTACGATTTTCTCAAACCCCATAAGAATTTCCCAATAGGCCCTGACTGCAGTGCTGTAAGATTTTTCTAACACAAAGTTGAAAAATCTTCCAAATTCTTTTACAAACAAAAAACAGAACCACAAGACTTGGTTTGTTATCTCAATAACCCCACTCCTGGTACAAAATTTCTGTCTTAGTTATTTATTCCTGTTATAAAATATCTGACAAAAACAACATTGAAAAGAAAAGGCTTATCTTGGCTCACAAGTCCATTGTGTTGATGTAGTGGTAGCAGAAGCTCCTGGTTTATCATATTGCATCTACTGTCAGGAAGCAGAGAATGACAAATGTTGGTGTTTTGCATCTTTCTTCTTTTAATTTTTTCCCAGTCTTGAACCTAGATCTTTAGGTACATCTTACCACCTCAATAAATCTGATGTATAACCTCACTCAACAGGCTTTCCTGCAGAATTGTTTCCAGTTTGCTTTTAAATCATATTAAGTTAACAAACATAACCATAGCTAGCCTCATTTTATCAGGCCAAAATTTCCTAAGGGATTTATGAGTATACAATTATGGCTACTGAGAATGCCCTGTCAGTGTGACTGTTAGCAGAGAACAAAAATCCAGATGTGACATTGTATCAGATACAAAAAGATGAACTACTGCATTTTTCAGGGTAAGAGGGATCATATTAAGCATCTGTATATAAATTAAGGTGTAGGGCTCTTTAGAAACAGTGTCACTGAGCACTAAGTATCTGTTTTTAGTACTGATTGTTCAGACATTTAGTACCTGTACTGTTCACATAAACTGTGATAAGAGAAGCTCTGGAAAGAATGCGCATGCTCATAATTCTGTTCATATACTCCAATTCAGGCAATAAATGCACATTTTAGGAACATAGATTGGCTAAATGTAAAAAATGCTTGCTTATTTCCTTTGAATGAGTCATCTTATATGTTTAGCTTTTCAGTATCTTCATTGAAATATGTACCGTTGGGGGATTATTTGATACAGAATTATCTATCTTGATTGGGGACATTACCATCATTTAATTTTATTCTACCTTCTCAGACTTTATTATTTTCCTACTGGCCCCACTTCAAAGCTTGACTCTGTCACCAAGTTATTTTCATTGTGTATCTCTATTTTGAAAGAGAAAATAGTAATACAAATTGGTTCTACAATGATTTATTTGTATATTATTTAGTCAGTCAAAAATAATGAATAAATTTGTTTTGTTTTTAATCCAGATAACAATGAGAAAATATTTGTTTCCCCATTGGCCACTGAATATTTATTTATTGAGACAGTTTAAATCCAAAGTCAAACAATAAAAGAATGCTAATTAAAATCTTATTGATTTATATGACATATAGTCTATTGATAATTTGAACTGTAATGACATCAAGGAAAATGGTAAAATGCAATCAAATATAAACAGCTTCTATGCAAACTATCAAATATAAACATCACAAATACAAATTATTCATTTTCATTAAATGAAAATAGTACCTTAAACTTATATAATTCCAACTGAATGAAACCTCCAGACAGTCAAAACAATGCAGTCAAGAAATGGGTTAGCTGTTGAACAAGAGCAAAGGCAAGAGTTGGCATGAGAGATTTGGGAGTGTGGAGGGTCATGACGGCTACTGACTATAAGGTTCTTTGGGTAAAATTTACTTGAAAATAACATTACAGGAATGATTATATACAATCTTCACATATACTAGGAAACATGGAATTTGTACTTTAAAGCAATAGATTTTATATGTAAATTATACCTCAAGCTTTAAAAATAAGTGAATTAATGAAACTGTGCCCTATGATATAGGTAATTAAAATATAAAACCCTTGTTTCTGGTATGGCTTGGTAGAAGCTGGGCATGGCTTATACTGGGATGTCTGGACTTTTATTTCTTATAATGCTGGAGAATTAGAAGTAGGACATTAGGTGTAGGGTTGATATTGCATTGAAAATATGAGAATGTTCTTTATGAGTTAACTATAAATTGTTAGATTTAGGAAATAAGTATTGCTTTTTCATTGGTGTTTTGATTAGGAAAACTGAATCACAACAATTTTTGAAAACATGATTTGTCTATATTTTCATAATATTAAACCATTACATTCTTTTACCCATTCATCTAAAAATGGACTTAGAAAAATATAAACAAACAATCTAGAACAGGAAAGACAATCCCCAATATAGAGGCAATAAAAAGTAATGAATTTTCTGCTTAAATTTCAAGTTTGAATTTTGCAGTATTTATATATTCATTTCTAGAAGGTCTACTAATGCTATCCTCAGATAAACAATCAGCTCTAGATCACAAACAAAAATATATGTTACTGATTCTTAGTCTGAATCATCCAATGTGAACTGATAAATCATTGGAAAGGCTGTTCTCACATCTCTTTTCTTAATTGAAACATAGATGAAAATTCTTCATATCCTCATCAACATACCTCATTTTAACCAAAATTTATAATATATTGTCACTTAATATTAAATCCCATTCATGAAGCATTTGCTTCATAATTTTTGCATGTTCTGTTTGGTTTTGTGTATGCATTTAATGCCGCTTCTCTGTATTTTAATTCTTTCTAGTGCAGAGTCATTGCCATGACTGACAGCTTTCAGCTTGAGGCATATCCGTCACTTTTCAGTTCTGAGACTGCTTGGAAAAGTCAGAGTTCAAATTATTGCCACATATGTGTTTCAATTTAAATTCCAGTTTTGTTAATGGGCTGCTGGGAAAACTTCATATCCATATGTAGAAAAAGGAAATTCGATCCTCACCTTTCCAAATGCATCAAAGAATGAACATCTATCACAGAACTCTGTTTTAGAGGGGCCTCTGTATGACAGCACTTTACTCAATGAAATGATACTTCATTCCACCCTGCATTAAGCCTTGGTATTTGTGTTCAAACCAGGCTTTCCCATTCTGCACCAGGATAAAAATGATATAAGGGACAGACCATTTCTGACAGGATTCCTCAAGAATCTGATCTTTGAGTGGGCACTCTCCCTTACTCTACATGAGCTTCCTGGGAGCCATGCTGCAACAATCTCCTATGTATATCCCCCTTCTCTTCACCCAGAGATGGCTAAGGTTCACCACACCTATCTCTAATTTTCTTCTATCCTGCACAGGCACTTGAAACAGAAAAATCTAATACATGTTTAACTCAACATTCATGAAAGCATTGAAAATGAACTGAACTAACATGTGATGTTAATAATCCTTCCACCTGTTTTCTGTGACTGACTTTCTTCACAATCAGCTCATGCAACTGAAGCTTCTCCGAACTGTTATATTTGCTACTATTTCTATATAGAATTCCAATTTCCTTTTTTTATTGTTGTCAAAGATATTTGCCTTAACTATTATTGTTGTGATGTATTCCAGTAATATATTCTATTGTCTTTTAATAAAAATATCTGAAGTTGAAATTATTTGTAAAATTCTGTTTTTCTTTATGATACTCAGAAATTCACATATTTCAAGTACATCACTTTGGATTTGAACAATGTTTTCTCAATTAGTATGAATGACTTCCTTAGGTATAAATAAAGGATAATAGTAGAGATCTAAGATGTGTGTATATCCTTTTGCTTTGTCTTGATTTTTCTGTTTTTTTTTTTCTTACTTTTATGAGGAGGAATGCATGAGGACATAAGAGGGAACTCAGAAAGGCAAAGGTATAATGCCTAAATGGGATATCTGTAAACCAAAAACAATTCTGCTAAGAGACTTCAGATTAGCAAGGCATTGATGAAGGAATCAAAAAGATGGAAGGGAAATAAATTGTAAGAAAAGTTCATTGCTCTTTATTGATTTTCTAGGATGTGACGCCAATTTTAGAAATTTGATTTGCTCAGAGCTATCCACTCAACCGAAGAGCTATTATTTCTACCCAGAACTAATCTTCCTGAACACATGGCCTCTAAACACCCGGTATTCCTACAGCAATTCTAGGGGGGGGGGGATGTGCAGAGAAGAGAAAAAAGATCAACATTTTTACTTTAATATCTCTACTTTTTAAAATAAATGTACAAACCGCGTTGTCGAGCGCGTGCGTTGGCGTGCATGCATGCGTGCATGTGTGTTTTCCTTTTTCATTCTCTCATCAGTTCAATACGCAAGGCATATTACATCATGTAATGACTTTGAAGAGAGAGAATCTAGGTCAGGGTGTTTTAGCAGTTTGTGAAGGAAAATCTAGCATAATTTATAAGAGGAAGACCTTGTTAAAAAGGCTACTATACACAATACACTGCACTGTTCTTTAATTTAAAGATTATTTTGCATATTTTATAAATAAAACTATATATTCTTATTATGGTATTTATAAATAAATGCACACTTCTAAGGGGCCTGCAAATATATTTCTCTAGTGTTTGGAATATCACAAATTTTCAATTGCCATTGTATTCTTGGCAAATCAAAGTTTAATAATCAACAGTATTGATGTGTTTAAATGAAATTAATCTGATATGCAAAAACTATCCTGGCTCATATGAATATTATTTCATATTTGCCATAACAAATTAAGTTGATTGATTTTTTTAATATACAAATAATTGAATGAATGTATATGAATCCTGAGCATGCTAAGTAAGTTATTAGATGACATAAGTGTAGACATAGATACTCTCATGGTTTCTGCTAATGAGTTTATTCCATCTAACTTTGGAAACACTTCAGATTTTTTAAAAGTAGCTTGCTGTATTAATTATTTACCTAGTAACTCTGACAAAATTCCTGAACAAATAAAAAATGAAGTGGTTATTTGGGCTTAAGGTACAAAGGGATGCAGTCCATGATAGCATGGGAATCACACAGGAAGAGCATGAAACTCTTGGTCATCTTCTATTTACAGTCATCAAGGAGTGATGAACGGTTACATTTAGTCCATCTTCTCCTTCCTATGTAGTGCAGAGTCCAATGAAATGGAATGATGATCCCTATATTTACGTTGAGTCTTTCCATGTCAATTAACTCAATAATCTTTCGAAGACAGGTACAAGGAAATTTCCCCAAGGTGATCCTAGAGCCTTTAAACTTGATAATCAAGAGAAACAATCACATTGGCCTGATGTGTTTTCATTATCATAACTGCAGTTGGCACGTGTCCTGCACTTTTTTTTAAGAATGCTCTTACTTTTCTGTTCCTGCATTTTAGAATCTTCATAAATATCCCACCATTCTCATAACAAGTTTAATCATAACACGTCCACTTATTCTTCCTTTTTAACTGGGTTTTTTTTGGGGGGGGGTACCTACTACTGATTTCATTTTTGTTTAGGTTTTATTTAATTTTTAATTAGTTTTGTTTGAGAATTTTATACATGCATATAGTGTGGTTTGATCAATTCCAGCCCACTCACTCCCCCTTTCACTTCCTCCCCTAACCCCCCAACACTTTTCCCTTCCAAATTCATGTGTGTTGTTTTAATCCTAGAGGCTACTTACTGCTGCTTATATTGGTATGTGTGATTTCATGTGTGTAAATGCTCTGTCACTGACAAATACTGTCATTGCACATTTCAAATATACCTAGATCTTAAAATCTTTCCAAAATCGTCTCTGAGATTTTGGGGGTAAAGGTGTGATGTAGAAGTCCTGTTTACAGCTGAACACTCCAAAGTGTCTTATTCTTTGCATGTTTACCAGTTGTGGGTCTCTGTATTAATTGCAATTAACTGCAAAAAGCCACTGGTCTGATGAGAGTTGAAAGATGCCCAATATATAGGTATAAGAGCAAGAATTTCATGGTAGGTTATGACTTTGTCTAATTAGCAGAAAAAATAGTATTAGGTTGTCCTCTTTGACTTGGGCAACAGTAGATTGGGCAACTCAGCTAAAGGTTACCGTGAGTCCTCTCCTATAGATGGGGCTTTAAAAAATAAAAAAAAAGTGATTGGTTAACTCCACAAAACTTATGACACTATCGTGCCAAGTGGGTGTGTCTTGCCAAGTCAGTGACTATAGCTTGCAAGGTTCACTGGTGGGTAAGATATTCTAAAATTTCATTTTCTATGAAAACCGGCCAGTATGAATTTAGTCTCTGGAATGGTACCAGCTAAATTTCTTCATGTCTTATGACTCAAGTGTGTGATGTATTCACCTAAATAGGATCTTACCTTCAAGTTTTGGAAATTGACTTCAGTAATGACAATAACTCTTAATATTTGGGGGGTGGTCTATGATATCCAAATGACCAACAGATTGTAGGAGACATCATATTCCTGGCACTGGGCTTTATTATTTGATAGCAAGTTATCTGAGAGAGGCATCCCCACCCCTATTTAATGTGTCTATTTTAGGATGAAGCTACAGTATTAGGTTTCCATTTGGCTATATCAGAAGCTGTTAGTGTTGTTATCCCTCCGAATATCATTCCCTTTACCCCAACCTTCCATACTCCACCATATTTAACCCTTCCTGTTTTATCATTCCTCATTTTTCCTTTCATATCAACCATGTTTTCTCCCATTCCCTTGTAATGGACCCCCATAGTCTCAACTAGTTTCCTGACTTCTATGTGAAACCCAATTTAAACACATATATCTAAAAATTCAAAGCTAGCAATTACGCATTCTTGCTTTTTCCACTATTCCAAGCTTTTCCTCTACTATGTTCTATGAGAGCTTTTACTTTTTGCTTCCTAATATGAGTGAGAACTTGAAGTATTTGCCTTTGTGCATGTGGATTACTTCACCCTCTTTTCTTGCACTGCAAATACATAATATAAAGAATGTAAAATATGTGCATATGGGAGTATGGGGTATAAAATATTTCTATCAATACTTGAAATGTCAATTTAAAAAAAAAACAGACAAGAGAAACAATGCTAAAATTTCCAAGTTCAACTGTTAAATGTATGAAGGCAAGATTCACATGTGAAACAGCAAATTTCATTTAAATTAAGTTTAACAAAACAATTGATACAATAAATTATACTCTGTCATAGCTCAGGAATATTTTCTTTTTACTAGACTAGCAGAATAATCCTGGAGATTATTCCAAAATATTTTACATTCTGAGAAGCCTAGAAAATAGAACTATGTAGAAAATAAAGTCCCCCAATTAGTGTAGATCATTACAGTGCTTCAACATGAAGCTGTGGATTCTCAAACCCCTATTGATCAGTATATTCATTTTACTCGATCTAAACATACTGTAAACTTCCCAGTTTCACCTATCAATCATTTTGGTATGCACTGTGATCAAAGCAAAAGCTTCTGTAACTCCTTCAAAGAAATTTAAACTTTTGGGTGCTATAGCTAGGATATAATGTACTTAGAAAATTATAAATTATGTTTATGTTTGATGATTTAGGTGTATGATCAAGTAGATAATATCATAAAATTATTTTGTGGAATTAATAATTTTGATATCTATAGGCAGTAATTCACACTTCAGTAATAAAACTAGTGAAAATACTAATTATGCCTTAAGTATTGTTTGGACATTTTTGTTGGAACTCAAAGATGATAGTTTACAAACTACCCTGAAGTAGAGTATCAGAGTAATAGGAGATTAATACTCAGTTATATGAAATCCATGCACAAATCTTATAATAAAACAAAACAATAATCCATGCCTTTGATGCCCAACAGCTAACATTATCCTCTTCTACATTGCTGACCTAATGGAAGCTCATGCTTCCATTATGTGGGATAGTTATAACAAGTTATGGCTGTGTCTGGCTGTTTGTATTAAAGGAAATTAGTTTATCTTTTAGAGAGACATTATCACATATCAAAAACAACTCAAATTTCCAGACAAACATGAATTTATAAGAAATTGTGCTGCAGAGACAGTTGAACATCATTGTGTTTTTTTAAATAACTACATGATTAGAAGAAGCATTTCACTACATTTTTAATATATTCAGTAACACACCCCAGAGCAAGAGTACATCTCTTTCACAAGTGGCTGCAAGTTTCTAGGTTCACAGTTGAATTAATAAAATTATACAATATTCAACTCAGTATAAGCCCTTTAAGACACAAAATTGAATGAGTTCTTAACCTTTAAAGGAGATATCCATTCCATTTTAGAATATATTGTTCCTTGAAGAAAGACTCACTGTTTTTGCTACTAATACTGAGATGTTGGCATATGCATCTCTGGTCTGTGTGTATCTGATTATTACACTTGGATCCTTGGTGCCTGTGTGTCTATAAAGTCATCAGGTAGATTTCAATGGTAATGTTTATCACCTCTACTAATTAGCATGTTGTAAATTTCCATGCTTCCTCCTCAAATACAATACAATTTTAAAAATTTGTTAATTTTAATGTTTTCCACATCTACTAGTTATGAAGGAGCAAATTTTTATGTTTTGAAGAATTTTTTTATTATTTATACACCCACTTCCCAGGTAGCACCCTCCCATAGCCTCCGTCCCCCCACTAGCACCCTTATACTCTGATATCCCTGCTACTGTCTGCTGTGTTGTCAGCACCCCCAGCCATTCCCCACTATTTGCCCTTCTGGCGAATCTAGTGAGCCTATCTAGAGGTCTTTGTTTTAGGGGGGTCAGCTGTTCCTCATCTAGAGGTAATCAGTTGTCAATATTCCTTTAGATAAGATTGGGGTCTGCTGGTCATTTTCCCAGTTCTTTGCTGGGTTACTATCTGGGAGTCCCTTTGGCCACCCTGGCCAACATCTCAAAAGAAGGTATGTCCTTTCTGGCATTGTTGCTTTTTATGTAGCCTTTAGCTATGCATATGGACTCTTAAAAAATTATATTTGCCCCTTTAATCTTTGGTGATACTTTCCTTTTGGGTGTTTAAGGCCATACAGTTGGCCCAGATAAACCAATTTATTTTAATTCTTAAGGTCGTTTGAGAATCCGTTCCTCAGGGATCACATGGGCTTAGGAGGAGCCCCTGGCTCCTTTCTTTTACCAGTTCCATCTATGTGATGATAAGTCAAATGTCCTGCTCCAGCATGGTTGGCTTCACTTGAAGCATGGAGGAAATGATTCTTCTGTGCTGACCCTCCTCTTTGAAGACTGGACACTGGTTCAAGTCCATCCAGTGGGGTCTCCTCAGCCTCCTTGATCAAGAGGACAGGTGACCCACCACAATTACAGGACATTTTTTTTTGAGAGATGCTCCATAGTCCCCTGGAACTTAGTTGACCATGGAGGGAAAGAAGAAAAAACTGTCTTTTACATCCCTTGGCCAGGTTAGCATATGACTCAAAGTGTGGCTGTTAAACATCCAAGAAGGTTAGTTCCATCAGTCTGGTACTTTTAATTACTGTGTGTCATGTAGATAAATCTTGGGCAAAGACCAATTGTTCTCCCATAAACCTTACCTAGATGTATATTTATTGATCTGCTATCTATAGTTTGTCAATATGTTGCAGGAGTAATATGGTTCCCTCTGGTTTTCAAAACTAGCTAGGCATTGTTTACCTCTCACATTGTCTCACCCCTCCATCATGGTTTTCCCACTTAAGGTGCTCCCATTTCCCCCTTTCTCCCTTACTAATACCCTTCTCTTATGGTCTTACCTCTCTTGAGCTCCTACTTCCCTTTATCCCCTAGGTTCCTTGTATACTGTTCCCTCCCCCCTCCCTTAAACTAACCCAATTTTTATCCATATCCCCCTATTAAGGACTGTTTCTTACTGTTCTTCTCTTTCAGGTTCTTTCTTAAGATTCCACAAAGCAACAGTACAGATATAGAGCATAAAAATCTCCTAATCAGATGATAAAATTACTATCCCTAGCTGAAAATTGGGTTTGAATCCTCAGCTATGAATGCACTCATTTTTCACTCTTTTACAACAGGATTCAATATTGTGCTCTGAAGCAGCCGTGCTTTCAGTTAACCTTAGCCTCAATAGGGGCGCAAATTGAAGGAGAGGATAGGCTTTGAACATAGTTGTCTTTTGAATCAGGAAAGGCAGAGAAGAGTGCTACTAATAAGGAAAAACAACCTATAATAATAGACAATATGCTTTGAAATAAAGGGGATGCAGAACAAAAAATTAAGCATTGTTTGCATTCTATTTTGTGATATTTTGATATAGAGAGAAGTAACCTTTTCTTCATTTTTATGGAAATCATTCCCAGTTTTAATATTTGTCTAAATAAAGTGTAATTTGTAACTAAAAGTTATTAACATAATATATACATATAAATGATTCATCATTATATAAATGAATACAGGTTCTATATATTTATACTGAAATACATTTTAAAATATAAACCTACATACATTTAAGTGCATATAAATTCCTTCTTATGGATAATGAAAATATAAGTATACATATTTAAGATGGAGAAACAGTTGAGTTCTCACAACATGCTTATTCTTTCTGAGCACATGCTTGGCTCTATTTCATATCCCAATCTATAACTATGTGTGATCATGTAGCTGAGTTTGGTCAACAGAAAATGAATGGAATTCATGTGAACCAACCCCATTAGGTTGAAGCATCTTCTTTTGGTAATGCTCCAGATTGGTTGCCTTTCCACCAACCAATTGCCTGTGTCGAAAATGACACTGGGAGTCAGTTACTAATGTGGGAAAGTAATCCATGTATACCTATTACTGATTACTCACTGTATGAATTAGCATTTGTCAAACACAGTGTGCATCAAACAAATCCACAAAGCTTGCTTATTCATAGATCACTAGGGCCTGTTCACAGGGTTCCTTGTGTTTTAGCTCTGAGTGGGCTCTGAGAATGTGTCATTATCACAAATTTCCAAGTAAAATGGTGCTTTTCATACAGGAAATGCAGCATAAGAGTCATTCACATTGAACAAAGCACTCTTTCATCTAGAAAATACAATCATTGCATGTAAGTCATCTAAAAATAGGATCAGTACATTGAAATCTAATTTCTCATTTACTATTATGTATTATATAGTACATGCATATATAATCTGCTCTTGTTAAAATAGAAATGTTTCCTGTGGTGATATGGAAAGTAATGTGACATAGTATGGATAATTGTTAATAATGTCTATTTTCTAATCATTGCCATGAGTTTATATGGACAGTATGTGACCTGATGGAAGTTCAAATGAGAAAAAAGAAGATTGTTAAGGAATGATTCTTGTAGCAGGCACCATGGAGATGATCATTTTCTGCCTTTTCTGAAGATGAAGTTTTGAATCCTTACAGTCACCATGATAGTTAAGAAGAGAAAAGTCATCTCAACAAGTATGGTGTTGTTCCCAAGAATGGGACATGGGCATAATTTAATGTACATTATATAATTATATAATATACATTCATATTTTAACCACAGAACTTTAAAACTGTATGAGCATATTAATAATTTTGTGTGATATGCTTTAATATTAGCTGATGAAAATTATACCTGAATGGAGACCTTAGGCACTAATTGCAGAAACCACTCAAATTCAGAGTTTGTGTTAGATGGCAGCATTTGCTTGTTTTGAATCTATCAAATACTTTATGCAGGATGACATAATATGACATTGAAGTTGTTTCTA
Organism: Nannospalax galili; assembly: GCF_000622305.1. NCBI lineage: Eukaryota > Metazoa > Chordata > Mammalia > Rodentia > Spalacidae > Nannospalax > Nannospalax galili. Next base: position 2,016,196 of record NW_008335971.1, on the reverse strand, counting down.
TCAAATCAAAAAATGAAAACATTTATGTTCTGAAATAATGTATCATTTAACACATTTATTCAGATGGTTACTCAATTTATTCTTCCATGATTAGCTATCTATAAAATTTAAAGGGCTACTGAGTCAGAAAATTTAATCTTTCCAGCTGCAACTACCTAAGAATAAATCATGTTGCTAATATCTTATCATTTAATTTGTTTGATGATAGTTACCCTAAGGAATCAAATGTTGATATCGCTTTCACGTAAAGCATGAAATGCCTTTACTAGTAGTTCAAATCACTTATTATATAGGCAGTTTCATGCAAAAAAAACCTCTAAATTATTCTTTGTGTTTAATATAAGTATGAGATTTTTGTTATTAACAGTAATTTCAAATAAAATCTTTAATAAAAATTAATAGATTCTTCACCATTAAAATTAGCTTTTTCACAGAAAGAAAATACCTTTTATGCATAGACACTTGATACAATGTATGATAAGTATTTAGTGAAAAAAATGAAAGAAACGATGAAGTTAATGTTAACTAAGCAAAGGTCATCTACAACTCAACTTATTAAATAATTATTGAGAACCTGTAATCTTAATTGTTTTTCTTCCTGTAATACATGATATTTCTTCCTATTTTCTACAAGGCAACTCTTCTGGTTTTTCTCTCTGAATCTCATTATTTGCATCTTTGCAAAAACTCATATGATTTCCTTTTGTAGAAAAATTATTCTTTTTTGTGATTTTTCACACAACATAATTTAATGGCATTTAGATCTCCTTGTCTATCGCCACATCCCCTTACTGTCTGCTGTTCAATTTAATGTAATCTATTGTATATATAATAAGGCCTATAAAGTCTAATTTGTGTCCTCAATTGTCCTTCAGTGTGGGGCCAGCCACTGAAGCCTGGTTAACCTACCAAGAATGACATCTTTGAAAGAGACCGAGTATCCCTCTCTAAGCAAGTATCAGCCGTCAATAATTCCTCAGGTAGAGATGGAGATGCTTATCCACTTCCCCACATTTACACCCGAATTTTGTCTGGTTTGAGCTTACATGGGACTTGTAAATGCAGTCAATGTTGTTGTTAGTTCATATGAATAACTGACCAGCTTTCTGAAATACTAGTTCCTTGTGGTCATCCACCATGCCTGATTCTTTCTGCCCCTCTCCAAGAGTGATTTCAGAGCCTTTTTTAAAAAATTACAAAAGCTACTGTTGAGTATAAGAGATACTTAGGGTACTGGACTTGAAAGAATGGAGCAGGAACTGACCTGGAAGCCTTCTCACTGAAGTTTGGCTATCATAATGCTAGATGAAAGTGTTGTGATTTCTATGTCCTTTTAGGGTTTGAAGGACATGTTTTATTCTCTGCACATTGATCAGTTTTAAGTTACTCTAATGAGTATTGAGATATGTGCTGATCTCTGGGTACAAAAATGGGTCATTAAAACTAATTTTAATACTATGTGCATTTAGTAGAATATTAGTAACATGTTTTCCCTCAGGTCTTGTGACATATGTAGCCACTGGTTTCAGGTATGGAATCTATCTAGTAGAGTAGTTACTCCCATAACTTTTGTGTCACTATTTCACTAGTGGGTACATTTATCAGGTTAGCCATTCTTACAGTTTGAGGGGTTCACAGCTGGGAAAGAGATGATTACTTTTTTCCTCTGGTAGCATTAGTAGCACTTTGTAGCACTATGAAAAATAACCAGTAGACATGAAGATTCCATGTCAATACCAACTTGATTTCTCCATATTTTATGGCTCAAATATGTATTATCTTCAAAAATAGGGTCTTATCGAAACCTTCTGGAGGCTACCCAAAAGTATTAACAATAGCCTGTAATATTGAGGAGGTGTGGAAACCTATTGGCCAACAGTTCAAAGAGAGGTAATTGTTCATGATACTGGGGTTTTTAGTTGCTAGGAAGAGATGTCTAGTTTGGGTATTGTCCCCCTATTACTGAGTAACTCCTTTTAAAAATTTTTAGGTATGCATATGTATATAGAAAGCTCCTAGAGTATAAGGTTTCCATACTAATTTTTGAAACGGTCTTTAGTGTTAATTATCCCTCCTCACATACATTCGTCTCTTTGATGTGTACTTAAATTTTGTTTGCAAGTTTTTGTTTTGTTTTGTTTTGTTTTGTTTTGTCTTTTTGAGACAGGGTCTCCCTGTAGCTCCAGCTGTCCTGGGACTCACTATGTGTGGGAGACAGGCTTGAGCCTAGGGTGAAAGTCTTATTGACAGCCATACAGCAGCCTGAGGCAATGGCCTGACCACTGGAGCCACAAGGAACACCTTGTGACATTTGCTCCCATTGGCAGATCATGAGACTGATGCCTAGAGCCTTGCCACTCCCTAATCACCACCCTTGGAAACCAAATTGAAACACTTAGACATAGCAACAAGCAGGGTAACAAGGATTCCAGGAATCCAGGCTCTGTAATCTGAAAACCAGTATGCTAATGAGGCACCCTACCTGCTATTCTGTGATAGGACACTAAACCTGTTATGCTAATGAGGTATCCTACTTGCTGTGTCGTGATTGGACCACTACCCCTATATAAGCTTGTGCCTTCCTGCAATAGAGCAGAACTGTGTCTCCTGCATCTGAATGCAGTGATGCTGGTGCAGACTCTTCAACAGAGTCTCTGGAGGAGAGCAGCAACAGTTGGCGACCATATCTAGTGCCCAATGTGGGGCTGGGACCCCCTCCCCACAGAGCTGTAACACTCTGAGCTGTAAAATCTTGGGCTCTGCTTTTTCTTCTGGGTCATGATCTTCAGTTGGGTGTGCTGCTCCTTTCTTTGCCAATCATCTCCTTGAACGATTCCTGAGTCCCTTTGTGTACATCTTGCAGGGTGAGTAACCTCCAGTATGGGGAATAGTCATCAAGCTGCTGCAGGCCCCCATGCTGCTGCACTGGTTTCTCTACTCAGGAGTAGGCAAATTAGGGTAACAGAAAAGGAAGTAACTAAGGTATTAGATGAAGTTCTAGCTGTTGCTCCTTGGTTTACAGATTCCTGCTGTTGGGAATCAGAGCAATGGCCTTGTGTGCTATTCATGGCCAGAAAGAGAGAAGTCAGGGAGGGGAGTCCATTATCTGGGCAGTTTTACCCCATTGTGACTGCCATTCTGGCCTCACTTTGGGGAGTTCCCCCCGATGCCCCTGAGCAGAATAATCTCATGCTAAAAAACATAAATAAATAAAGCAACAGGATAGTGGGGAAGGCCTGTCCAAGGCTTTTCCAGTCAAAACCAAACAAACTGGTTTCTCTTCTGATATGGAAATGATAACTGCTGATAATGAGGTAAAGAATGAGGAACCAGGGTTTGAGAGCTTCTGGGGTGAAAAGCAGGAAGTTAAGACATGCTCTGCTCTGCCATTATGAGGCAGTGGCTACCCTCCACCATCTTACACTGGTTTCGAGGAAGCAGACCCCCAGCCACTCCTCTGGATGCCCAAGGCCAAGGGAAGGCAGAGATTTCTGGGGACTGAGGTGGCTGTGCTCAGGCGTGCAGGTGGTACAGGGCTGGGGCAGGAGGCTGGGTGGAAATGGGCTGGCTTGGGACCATGCAGTGGCCCCAGGGCAGCAGGCTTCTCCCCACAAGTGCAGTGCACCATAGGCCAAACTGAGGCTGTGTGGCCCAGGCCATGAGAGCTGCTGCCCAGCGCCCGAGAGGAGGGCAGGCATGCCTGGGCCCTAGGTGTGGCCCACTGCCACCTCTTCAATGGGCAACCTGCTCGGGAGGGTCAGCTTCCATGAGCCTACCACCATGGAGGACTGGGACTCCACCTGGCAGACCGACTTGGAGCCCGAGGCCAAGCCTGAAGAGCCAGAGCTGGCCAGTGGCAAAGGCCAGGCACAGGACCAGCCAGAGAAGCCAGCACAGCCTCCGGAGGGCACTTGCGGGTGGCCCCAAACCAGCCCCACTCCAGAAGTTGGTGGAGAGGTGGCAGGCGCAAAGCAGGGTGGTGATTCCACTGAAGCAACAGCTAAACCAAAGAGAAGTTTTTATGCTGCAAGGGATTTGTACAAATACCGACATAAGTACCTACAGAACTTCAAAGCCCAAAGCGTAACCCTCTTCCTAAGGCTCCCCTAATCTTTACTGATTCTAGCAAATGCAGATTTGGTTATGTAATTTACCAGGAAGGACAACTCTCCTTACATAAGGTTTTCCCTTTCCAGGGATCTACACAGCTCTGAGAGCTCTCAGCCATTTTACAAGTCTTTCAGGATCTCCCTACAACTCAGTATAATATTTTTTATGACAGTGCTTATGTAGTTCAGACTCTACAACATCTGGCCTTTGTAGCTTTCCGGCCTCTCCAGAGTCCCCTTGACTTGTTGCTCTCCTCATTACAACTATTACTCAAGCAGCACTCTGCCCCTTGATATATTCAACACTTATGCTCTCATACCAATCTCCTGGGGCTTCTGGCAGAGGGAAATGCCACCATTGACAAACTGGTCCTGAGCACCACCCTAGACTCCACCCTAATTCAACACGCTAGAGACTTACATGCCCGCTTCCACCTTTCTCCCCAAGCTATACATAGGCTCCTTCCTACCTTGATGATTCAGAGCTGCAAGCATTTGGACAGTGCCTGCTCCTTTTGTGCCTCTCTTGTACCTCTGAGACCATTACAGCCCACCAGAACTCTCCCTAGAGGCCTTGGCCCCAACAAGATATGGCAAATGGGCATCATTCATTTTTCTCCTTTTGTCAAGCTCAAGTATATCCATGATATTATTGACACAGAATATTCCAATGTCCATTTTGTGTTGGCCTGCTCTGGTGAGATGGCGTCTCATGCCATAAGGACTGTCAAATATGTCATGGTCCTTATGGGAGTTCCTTGGAAAATAAAAACAGATAATGGTCTTTGTTATGTTTCTGCTACCTTCAGCCATTTTTGCTCTGACTGGAATATTAGGCATATAACTGGTATCCCTTACAATCCTCAGGGTCAAGGGATTGTTGAACATTCCCACCAAACACTCATTAACAAATACAGAAAATAGGGGAAGACAATGATAAAGGCCCCCACTAAAGGACGCAAATTTTGTTATACAGCAAGCTCTATTTGTATTAAATTTTCTAAAATTTGACTCCAATGGCCTCCCACCAGCAATAAAGCACTGGGGGGTATTCACTCAGTCCACTCCTGCCCCCATGGTGAGATGGAAGGACCTTCTCACAAGTGAATGGAAAGGTCCACGCCTATTATTAACATAAGGGCAAGGCTATGCTTGTGTCTTTCCAGATAATGTTCCAGGCCCATTTGGATCCTGGCCCAGAACATCAGAATTGCCTGTGATGGAAAACCTCCTTCGACAACTACCGACCCCAGAGATGGCAGCCCTGACCCTGGAGGAAGCAGTGCACCTCTCAGCCACTGAAAGACTGATCTTGCAGACAACGAAAGCCACCAACCTGGGGAGACCTTGAACGTACCTCTCAGACCAATATCGTAGATCACGAAAGCCACCAACCTGGGGAGACCTCAAACATCTCTCTCCACAAACAGAGACATTAGCTAAGTCCTCAATCCAGAGGAAAACCTTTGTCTGTGTTCCTTATTATGTGTGCCATCATTACTGCTAACTCCTGATTTTTGGACCCTGCATTGTTAAGGGTCTTGATAATTTTGTTGAAACTCGTATTTCACTGGTTCATTTAGCTGTTGCCCCACCTCCAGATCTTGCCACACATGTCTCTTCAAACAATGACCTGCTGTTCCTTGCCCATACCAACCTATAATAATAGAGATATGAAAAATAGGCTTGAGCATAGGTGTAAAATCTTATGGAGCAACCATGCAACGGACCTGAGATAACAGCCCGACTGCCGGAGCCATGGGAAATGCCTTGCAATATATACTCCTGTCAGCAGACTTTGAGATCGATGCCCAGAACTTGCCACTCCCTAATCCCCATCATTACCCCAGATAGGATGACCCTGCTCCATTGGCTTTTATTGAATTCTTAGCCCCTTAAGAGGCCTTTGCATGGGCCAAAGATTGATACACTGCCTCTCCCTCTGCCAGACCATACAAAGGGATTGACCCTTCAAGGGCTGGTAGTCAATGATGGGTAAAATCCCAAAAGATGGGACAACCTAAGACAGGCACAGTCCAAAATGCTGGGTAACCATTGAGGTGGGGAGAACAATGCTGAGGCAAAGAACCTCAACTCCCACTGGTTGTCATGGAGTTGGCCCAGCCTGTTCTCAAGGAAGCTTACCATCTTGAGGGAGGGGGCTCTTGATACAATGACCCCCTGAACCATTCTACTTTGCCTTAATGTATCTGGACTGATATCAATATGCTATATATTCTAAACTGTACCTCACCTTTAAAAATAAAAAAAGGGGGAGATGTGGGAGACAGACTTGAGCCTAGGGTGAAAGTCTTATTGATGGCCATACAGCAGGCCTGAGGCAATGGCTGGACCACCGGGGCCACAAGGAGTGCCTTGTGACATTTGCTCCCATTGGCAGATCATGAGACTGATGCCTAGAGCTCGCCACTCCCTAATCACCACCCTTGGAATTCCAAATTGCAACACCAACACTTAGATATTGCAAAAGTCATGGTCCAGTGGTTTCCAGGAATCCAGGCTCTGTAATCTGAAACCCAGTATGCTAATGAGGCATCCTACCCACTTTTCTGTGATAGGACCCTAAACCTGTTATGCTAATGAGGTATCCTACTTGCTGTGCTGTGATTGGACCACTACCCCTATATAAGCTTGTGCTTTCCTGCAATGAAGCAGATTTGTGTCACTGAACCTGGTCTCCTGCATCTGAACGTGGTGACGCTGGTGCAGACCCTTCACCAGCCCTGGGGTCTGGACCGGACAACTGATCAGAGGAACTGAGAGAGCAGGAGAGCAGCCACAGCCAGATGAGAGCAGCCACAGCCAGTGACCACAACTATGTAGACCAGGCTGGCCTTGAACTCACAGAGTCCATCTGCCTCTGCCTCACCCCCCCCCCTCGGAGTGCTGCAATTAAAGGTGTGCACCACCACGCCCGGCTGCAAGTGTTTTACTCAGGATTTTTGTATCTAAGTTAATCACAGAGACTGGCCTATAATTTTCTTGTTGTTGTTGGGTCATTGTCTAGATTTGATATCAGGGTAATACTGTCTTCAGAAAAAAGAATCTTGACATTAACTTTCATTTCCTATTTTAAGGAATAATTTGAGGAGCATTGATATTGTTCTCTGTTGGTCTCAATGAATTCATCTGGTCCTGAAATTTTGTTTTGTTTTAGTTGGGGGATTTTTAATTTCTGCTTCTACCTCATTGATTGTTATGGGTCTGTATCAATTATTTATGTCCTCTTAATTTAACTTTGGTAGGCTGTATATATTTAGAAATTCATTTCAGATTTCAATTTTAGTGGTCTATGGATTTTAAAAGTATGTCATTATTCCCTGAATTTCCTCACTGTCTGTTGTAATGTTTCCCTTTGCATATTGGATTTGTTAATCAGGGTCCTCTCTGTTATACTTTTGGTTAATTTGGCTAAAATTTGCCAATATTTTATAGCATTACAAAGAACAAATTCTTGATTTCATTGGTTTTCTTTTTGAGTTTTCATTTCTATTTCATTTATTTCAACCCTGATTTTGTTTCTCTCTTACCATCTAATATTTAGGACTAGGTGTCACTTGTTCTTGTTTTTGCAAGACTTTCAGATGATTCATTAAGTTCTTAATATGCAATATCTCTAATGTCTGTTGTATGTTTTTCACTTACTGCTGTAAACTTACCTCAGGACTGCCTTCATTATGTCCAATAAATATATTTGTATGTTGTGTACTTATTTTCATTCAGCTCTAGAAGTTTTTAAAATGCCTTTTATATTTCTCCCTTTACCAATTTTCATTTGTGTGTGTGTGTGTGTGTGTGTGCGTGTGTGTGTGTGTGTGTGTGTGTGTGTGTGTGTGTGTGTACTTTCTGTTCTGTTGATATTCTGCTTTATTCTTTTGTGGTCAGATAAAATGCAGGATGCTACTACAATTTTTCTTTATTTATTGAGATTTAGTTCGTGCCTTAATAAGTTACTAGTTTTGGAGAACATTTCATAGGCTACTGAGAAGAAAGTGAACTCTTTAGTGTTTGGGTGGAATGTTCTGTAGATGTTTACTAGATCCATTTGATTGATAAAGCCATATAACATTATGGGACTTTGTCTATTTTTTTGGGGGGGGGTCTGGATGATCTGTTTATTAATGACAGTGAGGTATTGAAGTGACCTACTATCAATGTGTTGGGATCAATCTATTTTTTCTAGTCTTATTAATTGCAATGTTACATGGATGTCTGTGAATAAATTGATAACCTCCAAATTTGTATAGAGAGGAATTTAGTTGGAGGAGAACATAACTATATTCTAAGACCATAATATAAATAATTGTATATTAAATATTATTTATGTAATTTTAATTGCTAACATTTAATATGGTATTTGGATTATGATATTTTCACAAAGCAAATAAAATATCTGCTTTTAATTGCTACATCTACAAATTATGTAGATGAGTAGATAGGCAAACAGACTAAGCACTATCTGGGAACAATGCATTTTGTTCTAATTGGTGATATTATCCCATCAAAATTATTGTCTATCTAACTATTGTCTATTTATCTCTATGTACTAACTTATCAGCTTCTATGGTAATTGTAAGAAAATCCATGAAATATTAAGTCCTTATTAAAAAGCCTGAATTTTAGCATAAAAGCTATTGAGAGTTCATTTAACTATGCAAAACTATATATCCATTTAGTATCTAAAAGTACACATGATTTTAAAATATTTCAATTTTTTTCAGTAAAATTGAGCAGAATGGGTGCTAGAGGTATGGCTCAGTGGTTAAGAACACTGATTTCTCTTGCAGAGAACGAGGGTTCAGTTCCCAGCACCTACATGGTGGCTAACAACCATCAGGAACTCCAGTTCCAGTGCAATCAGATGCCCTCTTCTCACCTCCATGGACAGTGGAATCAGATGCCTTATTGCATTAATGCAGGCAATGTACTCATACATATAAAATAAAAAACAATAATGAATAAAATATTTTATCTACTTTTTATTGAGTTTTGTGCATTTCATATAATAGATATTAATCAAATTGAGACCCTTCCCCCCAACCATACCCACCCACTATGCCTCCTTCACCCTTCTGGATTTCATGCATTTTATCATATAAGTTAAGTCCTATCTGGTCAAGCATTTGTACCCAGATGTCCCTTGGTACAAGTTCATTCAGTGCAGTCTAGTCAACCTATCTATTGTCACTCCCTTAAAGAATATTGACTTGCCCTCACCTCACAGTAATCTGTTGCCAATAGTCCCTTGACTAAGACTTGAGCCTGAACCCCATTTCCCCAGTTCTGTGCTGGGTTTTTGTCTCACTGAGTTTGCATGGGTCTTGTGCATGCTGTCACCATTGATGTAAATTCATATGTGCAAGTTTCAAGATTCCTGAAAATCTCTATTTCCTTGTATTCATGCACCAATCTTGGCTATTAAATTTTTCCACCCCCTCTTCACATGGATCCCTGAGCTATGGCTGTGTGAGATTTAATATAGGAGTTCTCTACAGGGATACACATTCTGCAGTTTCTTATTCTCTACACCTTGGTCAGCTGTAAAATAAAATTTTTAAATAACTGAAAAATAATTTCACATCTAAACTCAGAAATAGCTGCTAAACACACACACACTATATATAGAGAGAGAGATATAATATTTCCCATCATTTAAAAAATGCATACAATATCCTATGTATTAAAAAAATATAGACAGATTTTACTGGTTTTTTTGGGGGGGGCTTTTGTTTTGTTTTGTTTTTTGCACATTTTGGCTGTCTCCACTCACTAAATCATTGCCTAGTCTCACATATTTCCTCCTTGGTCCAAGCATCTAATTGTCATTTTTATTCTCTCTTTTATAATAGCTGTCATTGGATAATGGAAGAATCAATCAAACTTCTTTTTTTTTTCCTTCATGTCCCTGAAGCAACAGAACTTTATTATTTTTACTCGAGTGACACTGAGAAGTCTGAATCAATATTGACAAAACATCAAGTCCTTTTGAAAAACTGTGCTATGATAGCACTCAGAGCTTAACCATTTCATATCCTTTATAGCTGTGGAAACTCAAAATTTATTTTCCTCACAAACACATAAAACTTAATCTCTTGGAAAATCATTCTGCTGCATTTGAATTGCAGTACTGTAATTGACTTCCAAGGCACATAACTTGGATTCATCTCCATATCTGAGAACAGAATCTAGCTCCAAAGAAAGGAACCTTATAATCAGGTTTTCAAGATTAATGTCTCTCTACTGTAGGAAGCTGGTCTCGAAAGTAATCTGATTTTGTTTCTACTATTGAGAGAAAACTTGGGTTTCTAGCTGAACTACTAAAAAGCTTACTTGTAGATGATTGGATAATTTAACTCTGGAAGTAAATCACACTTAAACTTAGTTTATCATTGATGTTGATCACTTGAAAACAATCTGAATCTCTGTTAGAATACTTCTAATACTATTCTTTATTTTCACTTTTTAAAAATTAAGATAGATTATGTAACATACATATCTTTGATTACCTTGCAGAGCCTACTACCCCACACAATGAATATACTTCTAATACATTTTCTGAAAAATGTAGCAGATAACTCCTGAATTTTATTAATATTGATTTGAATTTTGGGTTATTTTGGATGCTCCTTTAGTTTTCTTTATTCTTGAGAAAATGTATTAGAACCTCGATCTTGGATATTACATAAGGATTGTCAGCAGAATGTACCATTGAACAAAGATTTTCTCTGTTACTAGCATAAAACTTGGTGGAAAATAAATGAAAGAAAATTTGTAATGCAATAAACAGGAAAATAGATTATGGAGAATAAATTTATAAAGTCTAATTCCGTGGCTATCTTCTGGTCTTCATGCCTTGATTAAATAGAGTTGTGCTAAGCATACAGATTGACATGTTAACATTCTCTTTTTGCAACTATGGATGCAAAGTCAAATATGTCTACTCAGTTCAGTGTAAAGAGTTCTTAAATGTTCAAATGTAACTCAGATCAACCATTGTTCCAGTTACTTATATGGGAGTTTTCCACTTTTCTTAATGAACAAGATATAAGTTTTCATGATCCATTACTTCTTGCATTTGTATTTATTTACTCTTGTTTGTTTTTCTTAGTTCTCTATTTTCTTTCTCTTCTTTGCAATCATTCACTTTCGTATTTGAGAAAACTGGCTTTTATCTAAAGGTTAATGCTTTCAAAATTAAATAGTGATTAACATTTTTCAAACCTTGAAGTTAGTTCCAGTGCTAGGATAATGAAACATTGTTTAAAAGACATTGTTTAAAAGGGCTTAATCCTTGGATGAGAATATTATCAATACTTTCTGAATATCAGATACAGACATATATTCAAACTACCTCCTCAGGAAAATTAATTTGAACATGTTGTTATTATAGTGATAAAATGCCTTAATTTTACCCATAATGGACAATTTTAGCCAGGTAAAAAATAGAGGCTGCTTGGGACTGGAGAGATGGCTAGGCAGTTCAGAATGCATACGGCTCCCACAGAGTACCTGAGTTTATTATCACGGGCATCTGACTCCTTTGGCCTAAGTGGACACTGCACCCATGTGCACATAATCCACACACAGACATATATACAGAATTAAAAATAAAAATAAATCCTTAAGAATAGAGAATAATAAATTATGAGCATCAGTTCTTAAAGGAAACAGTTGTGTATATATACATGTATGTATGTATGTATGCATTTGCATTTTCTACATATATGTATGATTCTGTACAGCATATGTCATATATATTTATAATACCCATGTATATCATGTATCATCAAGATACATACCTGTGGAGATAATACTCATGTAAATATACATGTGTTTGTGTAGAAATAAAGAACGCATTCTTAAAATTGGCAGCACTTAAATATGTTTGCATATGTATCAGCATAAGTGTAAATTTTCTCTATTAACTGATGTGCACTGATCACAAACAAACCCAGTATTCTCATATGGCATATATAAAACCTTCTCTTGGTATATTTCCTGTCAGCATGGAACACTGAGTCCAAACAAACTTTATACAAAAATTTAGAACATGAGTCAAATTCTTTCTCCAGAATGTTCAAACATGATATATAATGCTTCATTTCTGTAACAACTATGCTCCACCTAGCAGAATGTAATTTTCCAAAAAGGAGAAATACAGGTTCATGTTTTCTTTTTTTAAAAAAATGCCATTGGGTTCACACTGTGTGTTCATTGTATAGTAAGCCTAACCTATTAATACAAAATGTCCATGTAAATTGATGTTTTAAACAAATTTGCATTGTTTCATCATGGTTACACATCATATTATAGATAACGTTGATGATATAAAGTCATGATTGATTTATGTGCAGTGTAGAAATGAGTCAGAAAGCATCAGGTTGTTGCCAAAGATCCCATTTAGCACAACCAATAATTACACCAAAAATTAGATAGTATGAAATTGAAAAAGTGTGAAAAAGCCCATGACATCAGTAATTATGTTGAAAATGAAATGAGTATCTTAGAGGATTTGTTCTTATATATGACTTCTCTCTATATTTCTGTTTCTTCGTGTACAATTTCAGAGCTGGCTGAAATTATGGTATTGACAACTGTTTTAATGTGAAACCAGAGGGGGGAAAAATCCAGTTAACTTCTTCCTTCCAGATCAAAACTTCTTCACACTTGGGGCATGGAAGAATTAAAATAAGATGAATAAATAACTTTTCAAATATTAATACAATTAAAAGACCACAAATCCTCTCACTCATTCATGTCTATGTTCAAATGAGAGATGGCAAATTCCTACATTTAAATGCAGGGGGTTTAAGAAATAAGGTTACTTTAATTCAGTGATTAAATACATGTGCACAAGGATCCTGTCACACATAAACAAATGCACAAATGCAAAAAATACACATGTATACACATATAGGTGCTTCCCTTAATTATATAGTTCAGATTTGTTTTAGCAATGAAATATTCAACATTATTCTCAGTTGCAGTTCTATGATTATATCTTTATTTTCATTAGAATATTCTAAAGTTGAAAATTTAAGAATATTGTAATTTTCAGTTTTGCACGTGTCATTCAATCAGAATATTACATTTAAATGTATTATTTCTGAAAAAGTGAAATTAAAACATATTTCAGAGTAAATTTCATAATTCAAATTAAATACATGAATGAACTATATTTATGAATACCATTTTTAGCACAGCATTTTCATATGTCATTTTTCAAGCTAAATGCTTTACCTAGTTTATCCTGAAACATTTATTTAAACATGGAAATTAAATTATTTTAAATTATTTAAAATTGTTTTACTTCTGGTCAGTGAATTAATCTTTATAAAGTAATATTTCTAAAGTGCCATTTCCCATATCAATAATGTGCAATCACTCGGAGTTTCTCTTGAAGTCAAATCCACAACGAAATTATTATGAAAGGAATTTACCTCTGCAGATGTGCTTTGAGCATTCATAAGCTGAAGTCTTTTTCTTGATAGAGATGAATAGTCTAAAAGGTATTTATAATATCCTTCACCAAAATAATGGCCTCCAACTACTGAAGAAATATGACCAGGGGTACCACAAAATGATCAAAGATATCTTAATTCCATAGGGGTAGGTAAACAACCAATAACCCTTGATACATGCAAAAATGTATTTATGGCCATTAAATGTCTACTAAATAGCATGTTTACATTTAAGAACTACTGAAAACTATGGACAAAAGAAGGTCTGTTAATTTCGGTTATGAAATTGACTATATTTAAAAGCATAGTAAAAAAAAAAAGACAACCTAAGAGATGGATATTTCACAGGGGAAAAAAAGAGAACGAAAAGGAACTTAGAAAATTAGCTTTGAAAACTTCTTTCAGGAAAGATAGAACCAGGATATTATATAAAATAAATTAGAGCCAGACCAAGAGACAGAAGAAAACCTACTTGTTGTCCAATGGATAGAGGGAAGTGAAAGCAATTTTCTCAAAGAAGACAGTGTTCTTTTTTATTCTGAATTCTCTGGATGATTTCTAGAGAAAGGTGTCAAAGTGTCTATTTTAAGGACAGATAGTACATCAGGTTATTACTGCTTTTCCTGACAAGACGCTGGGTGTATGTATCTGTCATAACATCTTGCAAACGCATATGCTTGAGGTATTGCCTTACATGTTGAGATAATAAACTCCTGAAGCATGGAATTTGGTTGAGTGTCTGTGAGGGTACTCATGGATCCTGAGATATCATAAGCAATGTGTTGATGACATAAAAGTTCAAAAATCTTCAAGCTGAGGAATTGAAAAGGGCCATAGACAAACCTGGTTTCCTTTTAATCTAATAATTATAGTTACTTCAGGAAAAAAAAAAGGTTGAGTATGATTCATGATATAAACTAAATTTACTGTCCAAGTTTAAATTATTTTAACTTTGGTGCATGTTATTATTGAGATCTGATTGTGTCCTTTTCTAAGTTACTCTATAATTTATAAAGCAGTTTTTTCAGGCTATGCCTTACAAAAAATTCTGACTCTATTTTTGAGATGGGGAGGATGAATGCAAGGCCCTAGGTCTCAGGACATGCTCTCTCATGGTGCTAGTCTTGGATTCCTTATCTTATCTATACAGACACTATTAACATTTCTGTCAGCTCACTTCTGAAAGATTTGAACCCTGCTGCAGGTGCTTTAACTTGAATTCCTGCTGTAAGCCACAAATACACATATAGATATACAGTCATACTGTGTGTTCTGTATATGTAATATGAAATTAATATTAGTAATCAAAATTGGATTTTAAAACCTGCATTGGACTTTACAAAAATAACAGAATTTTTGGGATTATCTGGCAGGTTTTTTACATTGAAATCTCTGAATCTTTTGAATTTATTTGTTTTCAATAAATTGAATCTGAGATTGTGGAAAGCCAAAAACATAACCCATAACAGTTACATAAAAGTTCTCACTATTGAGGTAAAAAAAATTATCAAAGGTGTAGTGATTTGAACAGTTTGGGTCAGAAGTTTCATTGGGTCAAAATAAAAGTGACATAAAGGCTTCATTTCTCCTTTCAGTTCTAGGAAGTTGTTGCTTCGTTTCTGTAGCACTTCAGAGGCTACCTGAATTTCTTCCTGCATCTTCAAAACCATTAATACACATCTTCAAATCCGTCTCTGTCTCTGACAGTCAAGACTCACTCTTAAGCCTCTTATTATTTCTTGAGCCCCCTGGGACAGTCCAGAATGATTTCCCATGTCAGGATCATTTATTGATTCACATGTAAAATTCTTTTTGCTACATCAACAGATGCACAAGTTTAGGAGGCAGAATTTGAAAGTGCCTAAGGAGGACTTTATTCTGCCCAGCACAGTTGTATCAAGCATGGGGAAAATCTTAGAATTCCTCCTACCAATCAGGGGCAACCATTCTATTTTCAAGTAATCCACTGAAAGCTGTTAGAGGATCTTAAAAAATGAACATACACCAAATGTTCCTAGTTAGAGACATTACAGTTCATTCAGCCCAAAATCAAGAGCAATAATCAAACTGTTAATGTATCTTTTTTTCTATCATCTTTTATACTATTTCATGCCTGGATAAAGATCAATTTGTGGATCATTTACTATTTGATATATGCTTCAGATAAATTGTATAGTTTGTTCATCAGGGATAAAAATTTATCTTTTAATATACATATATTCATCATCTACATTTATGAAAATACATATATTATTCAGCAGCATTTCCTAGTTGAGAAAAAGGTTTTTAAAATTTGAATAATATACATATATTCTTAATATATATGTTTATGGGATGCCCATAGAAGGAAATAAAAGGCATGCCTTCCTATTTGCTCCTTATAACTGCTAGAATTATTGGCTATCATTACAGAATTTCAAAATGTCATGTTATCTTGATCTAGGAAGCATTATTTCAGAAGACAGAGACATAAGTCAAAAGATCCTGGGATAATCTAAAAGGACAACTTCCCAATTTCTTTGCTTATAGAAATGGTGTCTTTCCACCATTATCAGTTGCAAGTATATGTTGAATATAATTTAACATAAATTTAATACATATAAGCCTTTTAAATAAATTTCTAATACTTGGCAGTGAAAATTTTCAAGTAATGTTTCTACTTAAGGCGAAGAGGTGATGTTTTGCTCATGAATGTTTACTAGCATGGTAGGTGAGGGGATACCAGAGAGGGAAAATATGCTAATAAACTTTATTCATCTAAGGGGTGTGTTTACGTTGCAATAGTTGTGGATGTTTCCATTGCCCCCAAATGCTGTTCTACTAAAACTAATACCATATATATTTTTCTTTTCTTACTTAACTACACTGAATTATTTTTCAGTTAAATATGAAAGCTATGAGATAAAATTTACTGATTTTTAGTGTCATGAAATAGAAAAAAAAAAAGGATTCTTTGTGCCAGTAGGAGGAAGAGAACAATAATAAATAGTTTATGTGATTACCAAGACTCTTGCCCACTTCCACAATAACATACAATAAAAAACAAAAGCAGAGTGAGATCATGATGGACCTAGCACCCTGGGTGTTCTTACCCATTAGAAGTGCCTGCATCTGTTACGTAGCTATTTATTCTGAACTGAAATAGTCCCTCTGAAGGAGGAGGTAGACTTAAGAGCCTCAAGAATCTCTTAGAAGTTACGTGACTCAAGAGGTCACTACATATGAACAACAAAGCTGCTATGAGAGAGGGGACGAGAGTGGTGCTGTCTGCAATTTGTGCAAAAGGCTCTTATAATGCAGGTTTTGTGAGTTATCACTTCTATAGGGATGGGCTTTTCTGTGATTTAACTCACCAATAGAGCATACTCCTGCAAATAATTCCCTCCCAAGAAAAAGCCATGCGAAAATAGGTAATTAACTTGGAAGTCTCATAACCTCTATAGCTGAGGGACCTATACAGTCCAAGAAAATGGACTGCCTCCCTCATAATTGGTGTTGTCTGATAGGTGCTAAGAATAAAGCTTAATTGTCAACAATGGCCTATCTTTTCTGCCTCCACTTCCATGATGTTCCCTGAGCCTTGAGGGGAGAAGACTGTGATATAAATTTCTCATTTATGGCTAATCACTCAACAGACACTCTCCTCAATTAACCAGTGATGAGTTTCTGCCATAAAGTACATAGGGAAACTTTTCTGATAAAAGTCTGAGATGTGCACTAATTTATGGGTCTAGAGAAACAAATTTAAGAGGACAGCTTGATACTATAACCAGTTAGCAAACTAATAGTAGATTCACAGCTTGGGCTTATGCTCCTACTTACAATGGTTGCTTAACTAGATTTACACTACCAGGCACACATTTACTCTTTGGAGGAGACTTAAAATGCAACCAGAAAGCAGTTTGTTAAATCCCACAATATGCATGCCGCTGTAACCATGGGCGTAACCAGCCTGTTGCTGGAAAGGCCAGAGGTCCCCATGGGGAGATGTACTAATTACTTTCTCATTAACTGTGATAAAATATGGTGAGAAAAACAACTTATAAAGAGTTTATTTTGTCTCATATTTCCAGGAGGATACAGTCTATTATAGCTGGGAAGATATGGCACCAATCAAGGAAGTTGCAATTACAGAAGAAGAAGGTTGGCTGGTCACAGTGCATCTGAAGGCAGGAAGTTGAGCATAAAAAACAAGCTGACCTGGTCTATAAATCCTCAAGGCCTGCCTCCATTGATGCAATTCTTTTATCAAAAGTCCATCTCCTAAAGGTTCTACAGTCTACCCAAGCAGTGCCACTTAGTGGGACGAAGTATCAAAATGTGTCTGTGAACTCTTGTTGCAAAATGAATTCTGACCAGCATCAAATGTACCACAGTCTTAAGTCCAACACTGTTCAAAACTCCAAAATCAAGTATTTTATGGGACTCAAACCAATATCTTAACTGTGATCCTCTGTAAATCAAACAATAAATTAGATAATTCCAATACAGCAATGACACAAAGTACATATTACAGCTCTTTTTAAAATTTATTTTGTGTATATAAGTGTATTGCCTATATGTAGGTAAGTGCATCTATGTCATGCAATGCTCACAGAAGTCAAAAGAGGGTGTCAAATTCCCCTGGAACTGGAGTTACAGTTTTTAGCCATAATGTGGGTGCTGGGAATTAAAGCTGGGTCCTCTGCAAGAACTGTCAGTGCTCTTAACTGCTGAGCCATCTCTCCAGCCCCCTCAGTTCTTAAAGCTAGGTATTGGAGCATTGGGAAAAATAAAATAAAATAAAAAAATAAAACAGACCAAAGCAAAGCCAACACCGACCAGGACAAAACTCAAACCACAGTTTCAAGTCCAGTACCTTGGATGCTGAATCATCACACATCCAAAGGGCTTAAATATCCTCAGCCCTCATAGTATGAGTCTTGGATGGCTACCCTCTGCACACACAGCTTTCTTTTGAACAACTCCCATGGTTCTGACATACACAACATTCTGGGGTCTCTACTACATTTTTGGCTTTACCTTCTGTAATGCCAAGTCCTTCCCTGGGAGACTCATGATCTTTCTCTCGACTCTCAGATCCACGTGGTCCTAACGCCGCCCATCGACATAACCAACACCATTCCATTTTGTTGTTGTTATTGTTGTTGTTGTTATTGTTGTTGTTGTTGTTTTGTATAAAGTTTATGACGCCCGACAGAGAGTTACTTACAAAGGCACATGTCTATGGGCTCTTTATCCTAAAGCTCTGCTGAGCTTTTTAAGATCGGCAGCTGCTAGCTCACCACCAGCACCGCCTCACCAAGATGGCAAACTCCCTGGTTTCCTCAGGCATCTGTCCTTATATCCTCTACCTCTGCCTATGGAGTCTCTTGGGGTTCAGTGCTAGTTCTCTCAGAGGACATGCCTACCCAATACCGTCACACCTTCACAAAGTGGCCTCTTGAAACCACTTGCAGAGCCGCTGACTCTGCCACAGCTTGCTCGACCCCAGTTGCTCTCTGAAACTGTTGTGCAAGCTCCATGACCCCCTTAATTTTGCAACTTCATACCTGTAAAACCAGTTTCATGTGAATGACAATATCAACTTCCACGTCAGAATGGACCATGGGCTCCTTTGGGCAGTATTTTTGCTTAACAGTTGAAGCTGCTGTATTCAGTATATTTTTTACATTCTCCCTGTCCAGTACTCTGAGCTTACTAACATATCTTTCTTCCCTGTCTTTAAATTCAAC
The DNA here is from genome assembly GCF_000622305.1 of Nannospalax galili. Taxonomy (NCBI): domain Eukaryota; kingdom Metazoa; phylum Chordata; class Mammalia; order Rodentia; family Spalacidae; genus Nannospalax; species Nannospalax galili. The sequence continues at coordinate 1,996,870 of NW_008335971.1, read as the reverse complement.
TTCAGTCATCTTCTCAGGATTGCCCAAAATATCACACAAATGGCTCCTAGCCCAGTCTAAATTCAACTTCACTCATCTGCTCAGATTCCACCCCAAAATATCACACAAATGTCCCTTAGCCCAGCTCCTCAGGAAGTCATTGTTCCCCTCTGAAACCTCATGAACCTGACCTCTACAATCCACATTTTTCTCTGCCTTCTGCTCTTTCAAACTCCAACTAGAACAGTCTATTAGCTTTTCTTACATAAATTAAGAGTTTTTCTTGGCCAAAGATTAAAACTCCTCCACATTCCTATTGCAAAACAAACTATTGCGGGGAACTTATAACCACAGGGTCAGGATCAGGTTTATCATAACTGCGACTCCACTTCTCATTACTAGTTTTCTGTATTAACAACTTATTGTTGTGACAAAGGCAACTTAAGTAGGATTTTGGGGGGCTCATAATTTGAAGGTACAGCCCATTATGGTGGAGATAAATGGAATCAAGCAGGAAAGACATGGTAACAGGAGGCTGGTTAGTCACATTTCATCTGCACTTGGTAAGCAGAGGGTGAAGAGGAAAGAGGCCGCAGGCTACAATACCTCATGATCCATCTTGAGTGACCAATCCCAGAAAAGGTTGCCTCTATTGAGACATGGATTCTGTTTTCTTTTTTTCATTTTTCATAGTTATTATTGTAAATTATAAGAATTACTTGAGAATATACACATAAACCCTGATACAGTACTCTGCATATATTAATTGAATACTATGAGTATCTCTATTCTGAAACTTGTATTGCTCTAAAATCTAACTTTTTATCAATGTGTATTTTTCTTGAATTTTTGTGCATTTTATATATCTTAATCATATTTAGAATGCTTCCCTATATATACCTCCCCCAAAATCTATCCACAGTATTTCATGCATTCTTTCATATATGTCGAGGGCCTATTGAGTCAAGTTTGTATACCCAGATGTCCCTCATGAAAGTTCATCCATTCCAGTCTCTATAGCCAGTCTAGTATCACTCCTTTAAGGATCAACTCTTCCTCACCCAGCAGTGATCAGCTGCCAATAGTTTATCAATTACTGTTGAGACTTCCTGTCCATGTCCCCAATTCCATGCCAGTTTTTATCTGAATGAGTTGGCATGGATTTTGGGAATGCGGTCACCATTATTGAAAGTATGTATGAACAAGTTCCCGGGATCCTGATTGACTGTTTCCTTATGGTCATGCACCATACAATCATTCCTCCCTCTCTTTCACAGTGGTCCTTGAGCCATGGTGGAAGAGGTTTAATACAGAAGTACTATACAGGGACACAAACTCTGCAGTCTTCTCAAAATTAGACTGTTCCACCATTGTTGCCTCTTACCTCCCAACCTGATCTCATGCATGTTAAGTCCTACTCTCCCCGACCCAGTAATAATCAGAATCCAATATTTCCCAGAATAGGATTGGTCCCCCACCCATTTCCCTCACTCTACTCTGGGCACTGGTTTGACTGAGTTACCATGGGCCCTGTGCTCCAAAGCCACCATTGCCACAAGTTCACATGTGCAAGCTTCCAGTGACCTGAAACTCTCTGCTTCCTTATGTTCATGGACAAATCCTGGCTCTTACAGTTTTTCTGTTCCCTCTTCAGGAACAATAGTTCCTGAGCTGTGGTTTGGAGAGTTTTGATATTCAAGTTCTATCCAGGGACAAACACTCTGCAATCTCTTATTCTTTTAAAGCTGGCCAGTTGTGGCCTTTTGTGTGCATCACACTCTGCACTTTGTTATATAAGGAAACTTCACTGATGAGAGTAGAGGGATGCACTGGTTTTCTCTCTACCCTCCCAGTCTGGTATGTTCCGTCAGTCTGAGGTGTAGAGATTCCACTATGTATGTGTCACCTAGGACTGCGTATCTCTCAGACATATTCTCTCTGCCTGATCAGTTGTGAGACTCTTCAATAGCCTCCATCTGTTGCAAAAAAGGATCTTTTGAAGTCCGTTATTCTCTATTCTATGGCCGATTGTGGTATTCTATGTTCATTTCCCTCTGTTGCATGAGGAAGCTTTGCTGATGAGAATTGAGAGGTGCATTAGTATTCTCTCTATCCCCTGTTCCATTATGTTCTGTGAGGTCCAGGTGTAGAGGTTCCATTGTTGATGTTTCACTTAGGGATGGGCATCTTACAAACACTTATTACCTATATAACCAGTTGTGGAACTCTGTCTGTTGCAAAATGTTTCTTTGATGAGTGATGACATGTATATTTGTCTGTAAATATAAGGATCCACATTTAGAATATTGTAAGAAATTACATTTGTCTAGGGATGTGAGAGATGCAGGGTTTTCTCTAGGACCTATGACCATGCTAACCATTTGTATTTGGTTATGTTTACAGTGCCAGCCATGAATCCCCTCCCATTGAAAGGGCTTTAAGTCCAATTTGATAACTGTTGATTGACCTCAAGAAAAAAGTGGCACTACTGCACCATTATACTTTGCTGTGAAGATCATTGTTGTGGTTATTAGACTTTAAAGCTGTGGGTGGACCATTGATTTATTTTTCTCCCCAGCAGTTTGCATTATCCTCCAAATCTATGAGAGTTAGTCTTCAGAAAGGAGCTTTCCAGATCAGTTCCAGCTCCATTGTTGCTCTAAGTTCTGTGTCTGAAATATGTCTTGTCTTTAGCAATAGTCTTCCCTTCAAGTTCTGTGAGATAATCAAGGGCTGTGGCAGTAGCCTATGTTACTTTGGGAGCCTCTTGCACTACCCTGACCAAGAACTTGAAGGGACATTTATCCTCTCTGGCACTGTGTTTTTTCTTGTAAGCCTTCAACTAAACATGGACTCATGTGCAGATATTGTACATGTATTTTTTCAGTAGTCTTTTGAACTACTTTTCAGGTAAATGGATGGAACTAGAAACTGCTATACTAGATGAGTAACCCAGACCCAGAAGAAAAAGGGATATATGTTCTCTCTCATTTGTGGACCTTAGCAACAAGTCCTTATATCTGAGTATATAACCTGATACAACTGAAGGAGCCAGGAAAATGGGAATGAACCATGAAAGTGAACAGAAAGAAAGGGCCTAAGAGGGAGACTGGAGGAGACAGATGTTACCAGAGGGAAATGGGGAAAATGGGAGTATTTAAAAGGGAAGGGAGAAGGGAAAGATATAAAAAGAACCATAGGGGTAAAGTAGAGGAAGGAACTCAAGAGGGGGGGCGCAATAGGAGATAGGTATTTCAAGGGGAAGATATGGGGTACTTTAACTGGAAGGGGAAGATTAGATGGGGAGAGAGAGATAAGGGATAAATAATGTGTAGGTGGTATAAAAACAGAAACCTTTTGAACATCATGATACATTAGGTGCAAATTTCCACATGACTTCCAACAGGCATACTAAAAATATTTTATGAAATAAATATGCAACAAGTGCTGCATGAAACAGGGCCACTGAGATGGCTCAGTGGGTAAAGGTTCCTGCCACCAAGTCTAATGACTTGATTTTCTACCTAGGACAGAAAATGGTGGAAAGAGATAACCAAGTCCAGCAAACTGTCCTCTGACCACCACATGCCCATTGTAGTATGTTTTCTTTGCTATTTGTTTCATGCCTTTTGGGTAATTATTTATTTATGCACTTATTTATTTATTTAAATAAGTCATTTACTGTCTTTATTTTACATGTTTGCATGTACTTCCTTCATGGATATTAGTGCACCTGTGTCTTTGGAGGTCAGAAGAGGGTGTAGGGTTACCCAGAAGTGGAGTTAGGAAAATCGTTAGCTGCCATATGGGTGCAGGGAATTGAGTCCAGATCCTCTGCACGAGCAGCCAGTGCTCTTAACTGATAATTCATCTCTTCAGCCCAAATTTATTATTGTTTAAACTTTGGTTTTAACTTTAAATTGCATAGACTAATTTTGCATATTTATAGATTTAGTGTTTGTTGTTTTTGAAATCAATGATGTGGCTAACAAAAGTGTCCACTGTATCCTCATTTTCCCCCATCATTTACACAGTCCTGCTTACAAAATGGTTGGATTATTTTTGTCTTGATTGTCACAAACTATAATAAAATTTTCCTTTAATATTCCGCATATTATTCTGAACTTCAGTACCTTTAGAGGTCAGGTTATGGAAAATAAATCTGTAAGTATGAATAAAAAGATAGTCTACTATTTTAAATTGAAATCATGTGTTGCATTTGATTACAAGGAAATGTTAAGTGGTTCGTATTCCCGGTCTACTTTTACCCTAGAATACACTTAATTAGTGGAAATTACTGAGAAGGCAAGAAGCAGATTTTCTAGTGTTTGCAGAATGGCAGTTTGATAGTGTGTTAAAAATTTGTTTATAATTGATACACTGTCAATAATTTAAGTGATATGTCATAATTTACTTGAGAACAGTACTTACACAGATATGTTCATCTCCTCTGACTGTTACCATTTTATACTGTTTTCAAATAATTGCTCTTTATGGGTGTGAACATCCTGTTCTATCTTTAACTTCTATTACCAATGGAGCATACCAGGAATACACACCCTCCCACAACAGTCACCTTCATCATGCTTTTCACCATATTTAATCCTTTCTTAAACTTAAACAATTTAATTTGGTTCAATTGTTTCAGAGAATGGACTGCAATCTCTTTCTGAAGTAAAATCATTATCTGGAGACATCAGGAAAGATCAATGAAAGTGAGATAAACATAGGGCGTTCCTGAAGGAGATAGAAGAAACAAAATTTGTGGAGAAAAGATTGAAGAACAATTTTTTTAGAGTGTTAAGAGATTTTTCCTATTATCTTCACAATAGAATAACAGAAACTGATAAGTTTACCACATGATCTTTTGTAGCTGAAGGTAAAAATACACACATTTAAACATGTTTATATAAGAACTGCATAATGTAAATATTTCCTTCAGCAATGCATATGAACACTTTTTTTTTCATTTTTCATGCTTTCATATCTTTCAAAAGCTTTAAACTAAAAGACAGACTAGTGAGAAACAATTCAAATCTAGATTTGGGACCAGGGGAGATGGCTCAGAGAGTAAAGAGCTTGCTGTGCACGCATGTGAACCCGAGTTCAGGTTCTTAGCAACCATGTATTAGCAAATACTGGGGTTGAGAAGATACTCACACCTTGCTGGTAATGTAGTTTAGCCAAATCATTGAGCTTCAAAGTTTAGTGTCAAACACTGTCACATCAGATATGGACACAAATGCGTGCTCACACACACGCATGCACACATGCTTGTATTTGGAATTTCAGTCTGAATTTACCAAATTACATTATTATAGTCTGTATTTTATTCTAAAATTCTCTTAAGAACCTAGTACAAGATATTATTCTGGTAGTATTCAGCTTGTTGCATTAATGTGTACACATACGCATGAGCAAAATTATATCTGTATGAAAATAAATATCTAATTTTTTTGCTAATACATGAAATTAAATGAAAATCCTTGTGAGGACTTATCTTAAAATATTACCCTGGTAGTTTGAATGTAATTCACCATTAGCTTTCCTCTCGATTTAATTTGCTAAATAAGAATTCCAGTAATCTGAGGCTTTAAACAACCGTTCATTCAGCCACCCCATCAGCAAACTGTTGGGTTGAGCAGGGTGATTCTTTTGGAATTGTGTCTGTATTAAGCATTATTGTTGCTCACTGAGGCAGATTGGTTTAGATCATGGTTTGGTATACCTATCTTAACTGAGGCATTTTTCCTTTAAGTGTTTATTTTTCAGCAGCTTGGTTTTACAGAGTTACAAATTAATATATCATTGAACTACAGTACCTCTTGAGGTTCCATTTGTTTTATGCTTACTGTTAAGTGTTATTTGTTTTATTAACATATAATAATTATGCATCTTTATGGAATTCTGTCTAGTATTTCAATACATGTACATAATGTGTATTAACCAAATTTGTGTGACCAGCATTTCCATCTGCTTAACATTTCTTTGCACTACATTTCAACAGTCCAAATGATGTGCCATGACCATTCTGAAAGCTAGTGGGAAAACAGACTCACCTGCTGATGGCAGAAGGTGGATGCATAGTGTTAGCAGAACGTATAGTGGTGAGAGGGAATGCTTTCATGGCCATGGTTATCATCTGCCACCCTCCTGACTTTTAAGCTATATTTCTTCTGAATAATAAGAGAACTACTTCCCTTACTGAATAAAAAGAGAGATTCAGGTCATATTTTTTTGTATCAAGCAGTATTTTATCTTCTTAATATTTTATTTATTATTTTTTATTTTATGTGTATGAGTGTGTTGCCTGCATCTATGTAAGTGCACTTGTGTAGTACAATGTCTGAAGAGGTCAGAAGAGGACACTGGATCCCATGGAGCTGAAGATGGTTGTTACCTGCCATGCGAGTGCTGGGATTTGAACTCAGGTCTACAAGAACATTTTGTGCTCTTAACTACTGAGCCGTTTCTCCAGTCATCTCAGTCAGCATTTTAATAATAAATTTATTCCTGAATGAATATTGATTTTTTAAAAATTCTTCTCAAAGTTAAGACCTTAGAAGTTGACAAATTTAATCTCAAAATGGTAAAAATTGAAACCAGAGTTTCTTTCTTTTTTTCCTATTCAACACTATCTTCATTTACAATTCATTCTTTTTAGATTGACAGGACTTTATGCAAATAATAATAGAGTTAAATCAAATAATGAACACTGGTAAATGTTCTCTCAAATATTTCTATTCAGATATTATTTGTATTAAAACAATCATACAACTAAATGGATACAGACACATGTGCGTGTGTATATTCACATATTCCTGTGTGTGTTTTACAATGTGTGTATGATACAGAAATGTATGTAGTTGTTTTTGCAATAGAAAGTTATAACATTCAAGTGTATATGGAACCCCACTAAATGTGGAACTATCATAAAGGCAATCATAAAACTTGAAAATTATTACAAAAAATTAAAAATATAAATACTATATAATAAAATGTCATGTTTTATTTACTTTAACATTTAGAAGAAAAATCTCCTGACATCTTTAGACGTTTTCTGAGGGAGCAACAGCTTTCACTGTATCTGGGAAATACATGTACTAAGTTCTTTAAAACAAGATTGGTTCTATAATTATTCTTTAAAACAAGATTGGTTCTATAATTATTGACAGCATTCTTTTAAGCTCTACAAATTTTTACCCATCAAAAAAATAATTTACTAATTGGTAATTTTTTCCATTTCAAAGACTTTCAATATGAAATTAGGAAAAGAAAGCTATTTTAGATTCACTCAAAATATTTATTAAATAATGTGCATATCTGTTTGTGATTTTTCTTCTCTTTCACCCCAATCATTGTACATAATCACAAATTAATCATAAAATTTATTGACAAAAAAATCTATAAGCTCTCTAGATGTTATAAAACACAATCTCCTATCCCCCACACACAGACACATATACACAGGCACACATACACACACCAGAGCAAAGGTGATTTTATCCAAACAACAGTGTCATTTTCACTGTCAACTGTTTTCTGGAGGGCAATGCTTCACCTGATCACAGAGAAACCTGTGGGAGTCCTGAACATGAGAATGTCACTAATCTTGTTTAACATGATACCAAAACAAAAACCCATTTATTTGATCTATGTTATATGAACTGAAGTTTCATGGAACTGCTGCCTTGAATGGTATATCATAGCATTTTTCCTAATGAAGAATGGACTAACAGTGCAGTCTGTCTTCACAGCTCTCCAAGTACATTACCCCGGATCCTTAGAGGGGTCTGGTAGTTACCTTTAACAAGGAGCAGATGTCTAGAATTATATGACATTGTGCAAAGCACCATGGTGGATTAAGGAAAGAGCGCCAGGTGATACATTAAACAGGAATCTCGTAAGTAGTTAAGAAATGAGGCTTATTTCCTTTCTGTTCATGGCCCCTCAGTCTCCATTCTGTGAGAATATACTGGTGATGAGTCAGACATCAGGTCAGGCCAGGGCTCCGCAGTGGGCAGTCTGAGATCTTTCTCATGTCTTTTCTGTGATCCTGCTTTCAGTAAAGTGATTCTGGTAGGTCTTACACTGTAACTGCCTGGATTGCCTTCTTCATTTCTTGGTTTACTTTAGTAAATGTCATAGAGGAGAGGAATATTAACAGAAAAGTTTGGCAAGATTTCCTGTGTGTCTGCCAAACTATGAATCAAGACCCCCAAACTAATTGATGATCAAACTTTCTTTACACAAAACATACAATCAAAAATTTTAAATGCACAGTTTCAATAAATAATGCATTTAATGTCCACCTGCTTTTGAAGATGGAATTTAAACTATGTCTAATACTCAGATTTTGTCAAACAGAATTTTAGTCTTAATATTATAGGAGTCTTTCTTGATTTAGTCTTTTTTCTTTTATTTTTAATAAATGACAAGATTACATTTTAAAAATTTGTCAGAGAACCATAAACTCCTCATATACACATTTTTTTTATCCTAACAGTGCTGTATTTACACATGTGAAAAGCATCAGATTAGCTGTTGGACACAAATGGCTAGATCTGGGGTCAAACTCTTTATCTACAAACCACACATGAGAATCATTAGCAAAAGTGTGGAACATTTGTTTCAAGGACAAATCAAGTAAACTTAATTTGGATCTCTACTACTCTAAATATACAAATTGTGAAAAGCCACTTAGCCTGTCTTATCTTAGTTTTATTAGATGTGAAATAACTATATAATATATAAGTAGGACTGCTTTGATAATTAATTGAGATAATAAGTATAAGAATTTATAGTTCACCTGTTTTTCTTTTTCGCTAGCTAATACGTTGTAGTGTATGACTATGTGTGTGCTCACACAAATAAGTTAAATGAAATAATACAAGTTTATTTGATCTGGAAAATCAACTTTTTATAACTAATATAGGCTATCCATAAGCCATTATATTATGTAAATACACACACACAAACACACACGTATATGTGTGAGTATGTGTGTGTGTGTGTGTGTGTGTCTGTGTGTGTCTGTGTGTGTGTCTTTTTGACAAAGTCTCTCCATAGGCCAGGCTGGCCTCAGTCTCAGAGATCACCTGCTTTGGCATCCTAAATGCTGGATTAAAGGAGTTTGCTCAGCTGTAAATACATTTTTTTTTTTTTTAATCTTTTTGAGACAGGGTCTCCCTGTAGCCCCAGCTGTCCTGGAACTCACTACGTAGACCAGGGTGGCCTTGAACTCACAGAGATCCACCTGCCTCTGCCTCCAGAGTGCTGAGATTAAAGGCATGCACTACCACGCCTGGCTAAATACATATTTTTTATAAAAATCCTTTTCAGGGTCTAAGGACGGGGGTCAGTAGCTAACAGCACTTGCTGCTCTTGCAGAGATCAGAGGTTCGATTCCCGGCATCCCCTCCTCCAACATGGTATCTAACAACCATCCTTAACTCCAGTCCCAGGAAATATGATGCCCTCTTTTGACTTCTGTGGGTATTGCAAGACACTGATATACTTGCATGCATGGAGGCAATACACTCATATGCGTAAAATGAAAATAATAAATAAAAATATTAAAAAATAAAATTCCTTTCAAAATTTTTATGTAAATATACACATATTTGTACACACATATATAATACAAACTTTTATATGATTGAGGAAATACTAGTTATACTATAGACTATCTCTAATCTATTTTATTTTTGTATAAAGTGTTTTCACAATATATGTAAGTACATATTATTTTTAAATAAATTACTTGTCAGAATATATGTAAATATATATGTCTGAGTCAGGTGGGTAGGGACAAAAGTACCTCAATACAAATTTACACTTGACAGTATTTTAATTAAAATTTCTCTGACAGTGCTATCAGCAAATTGTGGAAAATAAACACAGATAGAGATAGGATATCAGATGTTATATTTATTTCAAGAACATGACCTTCTCTTGCTACTTCCAAGAGAATGAATCATTACAGGATTCAATTTTGCATAGCATTTTCTAGGACTGAATAAAGTGTGACTGTGTTTGTGGAAGTCTCTGCTGGCTTTCATGAAAGCTAGAAGAAATTGCTCAGCTGAGTCCCCATGACAGGTTATCTGAAGACACAATGAATGATTCTCAGAACAGGCAGAAACAGAAGCAAATGCCAAAGTTCTCTTTGGTTATTATGACTGTTATGAGGTATAGCAAATCAGATTTATACCTAACCTTAATCTTCAGATCAGATGTCTATATACTCTCATCACTATGACAAGGGAACAAGTTTTCTCTACAAACTCTGCATCTCAGAGTATCTGCAACTTTGCAGTATCTTGGACTTCATTTATATGAAGACCCCAACCTTTTTTTATTTCAATGAATATTTTTAATTTGATTTTTGTGGATTTCATACATTTTAATCATACTTAGCTCTTCCCTATTTACACCACCCTCATAGCTCTTTCACAGGATTTCACACATTCTGCTTTATATGGTAAAGCCTACCCAGTCCTATCCAGGACACAATTTCTGCAATCTCTTATTCTCTACACTTTGGCCAGTTGATGCCTTCTGTGTTCATTGCCTTCTGTTACATGAGGAGACCTCACTGATGGGAAGTGAGAGAAGCATTACTATTGTCTCTACCCTTCAATCCACTATGTTGCATGAGCCTTAGGTGTTCCATTGTTGATGTGTCACTTAAAGTTTGGCATCTCATAGACACTTGTTCTCTGTGTGATCACTTGTGGAACACTGTACTAGACTCTGTCTGAAGTAAAAGAAACATCTTTGATGAGTGGTAGCTGGTGTACTTGTCTGTAAATATAAGGATCCAGCTCTTTAAAAACAACAACAGATAGAGAAAATTTCAGTTTCCCCATTATGCTATTGGGATGTCATATTCCAAAAAAAAAAAAACAAAAAACAAAAAAAAACTCTATTTAAATTCAAGATATCAGCCAATATTTTGACTAAATCTTGTCAACAGCTTCTCAAAATTCACTAATATAACTGTGTTTGCCCTCTGACATAGGTCTATCCACATTTTCTAAGAAGCTAAAAAGTGTGCATTGGAGACTTGAACAGCACTACTGGCACAGTGCTTGTGAAAGAAAATGCTTGTAAGAGAGATAGTCACAGTGGTTGCAGGAGCATATTCAAATTCTAATTCATAAGGATTTAGTTATGATTTTTATTGATTTTAATTTTCACTATTTAATCAACAAAGTTTTTCTATGAGTATATAGGAAAAAATAGACAAGATTATATTCTCAGTAGAAAAGAGTGATTCGGGTTTGGAATCTTTTGCTGTAAAGCTATCTTAAATTGAAAACATTCCATTTGGTTGAGTTACCTCTGAGGAAAGGCCAGACAGCAATTGTAATGGAGGCTATAAAAATGTATAAGAAGTTCACAGGTGATTAATGATGATGGTGATATAGATAAGACCTGTGGAGATAAATACCCAACTGAGCTTGGAAAACACAACAAAGAGTAATTAGGTTAAACTGACTTATAAACAATGAGCATGTAAAAAAGATACCAAAAATAACAGATCTTGATATTAAGCTTGTATCACTGAAAGCATAAATTGTTTCATAAATGGAGGAACTAGGATGATTTAAGTACTTTTGAAGCAGAAAACTCATTTAGCTATTTTATGAGATAAAGACTCTCATTGTAAATCATTTTTACATTTGTATGAGGGCAAAATAAATTGCCTTGATAAAATCAAACTGGTTTAAACTATACTTCTTTAATAATGCTGGAGATGAATTTAAATGTCCCATATCTTGGATCAAGGATAAACCAAGTCTGTTTTTCATATAGAAGCGGATCTACAAACACACACACACACACACACACACACACACACACACACGCACAGTGTTCCAAACCTAAATCAGATGGTTTACCCTTAAAAATAAATTCACATCCAGACTTCCCTAATTTTCTTTTCCTTGTTAGATAGCAAGAACTTGAATCCAATTTTTAGTTTCACAATGTAGTAAAATGCCTCATGTAATAACAGAAGACTATGTTTATTGAAATTGCAAACATGATCTAAATCTGCAATACTTTTTAATCTATGTTTAATGAAGATTAAAATATTTTTTAAGTTTCACAATGAATATAGACAAAGCAGCAGATATCATTATAGAGAAACTAAATTTCTGACAAGTAATCGATTGGAATGTTATAAAACTAGCATGTGGAAAAACTAACCACAGAATTCTGTCCTGAAGGTTGTTGTCTAGGACAAATAGTCTTTCATCTGTTTTAAGGACCCTTTTGAAAATCTCAAATATGAGGATTAATATCTTTTTAAATATTTTATCTTATTTCATCTGTTTTAAGGACCCTTTTGAAAATATTAAATATGAGGATTAATATCTTTTTAAATATTTTATCTTATTTTATGTGTATGAGTGTATTGCCTGCATTTATGTGTCCTGCAGTGCCCACAGTGATCAGAAGAGGGCATCAGATCCCCTGGAACTGCAGTTACTGATGGTGCTTAGCCATCATGTGATTGCTAGACTCAAACCCATCTCTCTGCTAAGGTATTCAGTTCTCTTAACCACTGATTCTTCTCTCCAGCCCCCTGGGGATTAACATCTTAAATTGTTAGGCTGGAGAGATGGCTCAGCAGTTAAGAACACTGGCTGCTCTTGCAGAGGACCCAGGTTTAAGTCCCAGCAACCACATGGCTGCTAATAAAACTGTCCTAACTGTAGGTCCTGGGGATCTTGGCCTTCTCTTGACCTCCTCAGGCATTGTACTCATATACATAAAATAAAAATAATAAATAAAATAGTTTAAAAATGTAAATGACATTTACTGTTTCTCTTCATAACTTGAATAGTTCAATGGTTATGCATCATCCCAGGAAGGCATTTTTACTCAGAATCAGTAGGGAATTCAGCATCAGTCTTCTGTAGCTCTACTCCCTAATTAAGGTTCTGACTTTTAGCTGCTGGTCAAACATCAAGTACTGTATTTAGATACTGCTTAATGTGGCATGTTTCTCGGAGACCAACTGAGATTTCTCCACATAATGTGAGAGGGTTGGTTTGCTTTCATGCTGGAGTTTGTAGCTGACATTTGAATATGGTTTCTATGTGTCCTCAAAAGTTCACATATCAGAGTCTTGGCCCTTGATCTGCTGATGATAGGTGAGGGTTTGACCTTGAGGAGGTGAGTGCTAATGAGAAGGCCTTACGTAATTGAGGATAGTACCCTCAGAAGGGATTATTGTAATCATCAGGAAGCCTTAATTATTTCTCATGGGAATAGGCTTCTAAGACCCACAAATCACTCTTTTACTTTCTGTTTCAAAATAGGATCATTTTCTGTCAAGTATACTCTGTTAATGTTATATCATTCCTCTAACTTTAAGCCTTTACTAGAAATAAAATGAAAGTTATCAGCCAAATGCTCACTTCAGACATGTAGAACAGGCAGTGAAATAAATCACTTTTCTTTTATAAGTCTATCATACTCTGGTACTTTGTTTTACTAACAGAAATGTACTAAAACACTTGCTTTTTCTCTTCTTTGTTAATGTGTCTCAGGAACCTGAATTCTAAAGGTTTTCTTTATAGCCTCCAGAACTTCCTGAATTTCTCTGAGTTCTGTCAATTGGAAGTATTAGCTAGAGGCTGTCTGGCTAGAAAAACTTGAGAAATAAGGGTAGTTTTTCCCTTCTAATCTGTCCCAGCAGGCATTTCTTGTAGAGATGAACTTGCATGTGCTGGGAGGTAGTGGGGACCAGGTCTCAGTGTCACTCTTCCCTCTGAATGTTCTCGCATTTTAGTGATTAATGATACTGCTATCACTTATTCCTGGGTTGGTTTTCTTTGTTATTGCAGCATTTTACTTATTGTTTTAAAAATGTCTCACTTTGTCTCCCATGTCCTTTGATTAAAGGTGCAAACCACCACACTTGGCTTCCTGTTGGTTTTTGACACAGGATGTGTTAGTTACATTTTCACTAATGTAACAGAACAGCTGACATGAAATAACCTAAAAGAGGAAGAATTCATTTTTGCTTACAGTTCAAGTGAATATAATCCATCATGGCAGGAAAGTATGTTGGTAGGGCTGGGCTGTTACTGGTCACATTATATCCTTTTCAGGAAGCAGAGTGAAAAGGAACTGAAGGCTGAACTTATAAACTTCAAGTTCTGCCACCAAAGACCCATTTTCTCCAATGAAATTCTATGTCCTAAAAGTTCTGGGCTGGAGAGATGGCTCAGCAGGTTAAGAGCACTGCTCTTACATAGGACCCGGGTTCTAATCCCAGCATCCACATGGTGGCTATGAACCATCCTCAACTCTAGTTCCAAGGGAATCCGATGTCCTCATCTTGTTCTACCTCAATCACAGGACCCCAAGAAGACCACCGAGGACCCAACACACCAAAAATGCAAAAGCAAGGTTTATAGTTTATTCGGGCTTAAGCTCGGGCTCTCAGACAGCACCAATATAACGGACCCGTGCTGAGAGCCCCGGGTGGGGGAAGAAGGGGCTCTTTATAGGTTAAAAACAAAGAGAGGAGGGGAATAACAGTGTCACTTTGTAGTTGGTCCAAGAATCCTGTTCACCCCAACACACCTTTGAACTGATAGATTTTTTATTGGCGGGTGTTGTTTTCAGGGTTGTGGAATGTGCGGGCCATCTGTGTGATTAGGAGTCTTTATTTTTACTCTATAGAGCAGTGTTCATACCTGGGCCTGTCTAATCTATAGTTTTCTGGAAAGGGAACAGCAGAGGAGGAGTAGCAGCAGGTGTGCATTTCAAGCATTACACAGAAGCTGAAAAGAGCAATCAGTGGGGTGTCGGGAGGGGTTGAATGAGGGGGATCTCTGGCTCCTACAATCTGACCTCTGAGGCATTGCGCCACACAGGTGCACTCACATACATGTGGGCAATACACTCATACATATAAACTAAAAATAATAAAGTATTTTAAAAAGTTCCACATCTTTCAAAAACAACACCAACTAGGTGACAAGTGTTCAAACACATTAGCCTAAGGACATTCAGAGTTAAACCACAACTTTCTAACCCTGGAAGCCAAGTCTCAAAACCACCTCATTGTATAAAATGCATTCCTTCCAACTTCAAAAGTCCACATAGATTTCTATCACAATCCCACACTGTTTAAAATCCAAAGTATTCTCTGAAATTTAAGGCAATATCTTTACTATGAACCACTATGAAATTAAAGCACAAATCACATATTTTCGCATATAACTTCATAGAGTAAACATTTCCATTCCAAATAGCAAGCCTGGGGGTATATCAGAAAAGATCAGAACAAGGTCAAGGGTAACTCACCAGGTTCAACATCAAATCCTCTGGCTGCATCCTGAAATCTGAGAATCATGATGGAATCATCTGACCTCCAAAGGTCTTTGTTAGCCTTCAATCTCTGTTGTTCTAAGTGAGAATAGCTTCTTTCTTGAACTGATTCTGCTTCATTTCCATTGCTATAACTTTCAAGGTCATCTCCAGTATCATGGATTCATAATCAACTTAGGATTCATCATCACAGCTTCATGCAGTGGCCTCTCCATGTCGACCCTACAGGAGCATCAACTTTGTTATGAACTGTCTAACCCCAACATCTCTCTGGACTGTGGAGCAAGGCTCCATGCCCTCATCAATCTTTCCTAGTTCTGCTGCCAGCCAGCTCAGATTGAACCCTGGTCCCCTTAAACCACAGTTTTGGCAGCCTTTGAATGCAGACCATAGAAACCACTTCCCTAGGTACTTACTTTTCAGGTATAGGGAATCGCTTAATTGAAATTCTCAGCCTAGGCTCTTTCACCAAAGAAAATTTCATTTTGGAACCTTTGATGAGTGGGGACTTGCCTTCAGGCTATCTCTCTTGTCCAAGCACGAAGCATGTTTCTCTTTAATAGATGTGCCTGTTTTACAACTTTAAACTTACTCATTTTCCTAACAACTTGCACATTTTTGTACTATTTGCCTCATTTGTTCTTTTTCACTGTAGACCTGGATAAGAATGATGAACAATATCTATTCCACTGTTTGACTGCTATCCTGCCTTGAGGTTCCCTTCATCAAGCATACTAGTGAATTCTTTTTAAATTAAGCCTTAGTAAGTTCTCAGACCATGGAGACAATGCAGTGTGATTGTTTAACAGAATGTAACCTGAATGTCTTCTATTCCATTTCTTGATAGACTATTTGTTCTGATCTGAATTGTGTTAAACCTCTACTCTGTATTTCTTTTAATCTTCTGGTCTTCCAATCTTACACCAGAATAGCCCATTGTATTATGTTTAGAGTGTCCATAGTCTTTTCCAAACTCTTCCATGTTCCTCCAACAAAGAAGTTCTAAAGGGCTAAGAATCAAATAATCAGGCTTATGATAACCACAGACAGATCCAATTTTGGCACCAGTATTTTGTATTAGTTACTTTTCCTCTGGTTATAAGAAAATAGCTAACAAGAAGCAACTGAAAGGAGGAAGAGATTATTTTGGCTTACAGATCAAGGAGATGCAGTCAATTCTGGCAGAAAAGTATAATGGAAGGGAAGACATGGTGGCAGGAGCAGGAGGTTGGCTGGTCACAGTGCATTTGTAGTCAAGAAAAAGAGAATGACCAAGAAGTGAGATCCAACTATAAAATCTCCAGTATTACCTGCCAGTGACCTACTTCTTCCAGGAAGTCTATACCTCCAGAACATTTGACAAATTTTCTAAATATTGGCACTAGATATGAACGAATTTTTCAAACACAGGCTTATGGGGGACATTTCTTATTCAAACCACAATACAGATTCAAACTGGCCTAGAGCTTGTCAATTAGGTTAGACAGAATGCCCACCTATTCCTACTTTCTAGTTTGAGAGTACAAGCATGCATCACACCTGTTCTATTTAATAGCTTGTGGATGATGGTTGGTCATTGGTGTGATGGTGGTGCTAGTAGTCCTATGGAATAAATTTATGTCCTCAGATTTGTCCAGAAATAACTTAATCAACTGAGGTATCTTTTTGGCTTCAAACAAAGTTACATTTTGATATATAACTATTTCTACAAATTTCCTTTTTGAATAATAACATGATATTTCAGTCTTCAGATCTTTATTTTCATTTACAATTATGTGATACAGCTATGTAAAGAAAATTAATTTCATCATATTAATTATTAAGCACAAAACTGTTTCCTGTAATAAACAGTTTATAACATAAAATTAGTAAAAGTGTTCATTAAAATACATATTTGAATTGCTTTGGATAGCTCTGACTTGGAAGGCTCTAGTAAGCTAAAAAAGCACACATCTGCACAGTCGAGAAAGAAAATAAATGCATGCTCTAAAGCTGAATATGTATTTCAGAGTTTGGTTCACCAGGGATAGATTGCATTCCAGTTCTGCTCTATTTGGATGGATGCATCTCTTCATTTATATCCAATAGGGAAATAAAAGCTCACTGCTTCTACACAATGAGGTAATGAACAGCATAAATAGTTCATATAACTTCTAGTTGTGCATCATCTACCCAATAACAATTCACATAATATATGAAAAAGTGATATTGCTGGTTTTGAAATGAATGTCTATGCAAAGGTGATTATTTTCTCCTTTCATATATTGTGTGAGGCTTTAATGCCTTCATATCTCAAATTTGCTTACTTTAATATTTAGTAAACAGCCTAGTTTGATTTCTCCTTACACAAATTTTCTTTTTGAATATCTCTTATTCTTCTTGACCTATACCCATTATTTCTTTAATTGTTGCTTATTTTAGCATTTCATTCTATTATTTAGAATAATTACATCATTCTAAGTCTTTTTTATTTTTCACATTAATTTTCTAACACTAGAACATTTATTCATGATGCTACATCCCAAACAAGCTTATGCTGAGATTTCTTTTTTATAGTAAAGATATGGGTTCTAATTGTATCTGTTCTGGTAAAATAATCTTACTCCACAAATGATCCTTAACTCTATTAATTTCTCTCATGAAAAGGCCAATTGTAAACTATAATTTTTCCCCAAAAGACTCTTGCGTCCATTTGCCCTTCTTCATTTCTCTTTCCACAGCCCAAGGCTCAGTGCCTTATTTGCTTTGCTGAAAGTTGTGACCCTATGTAGCAAAGGTACTAGAGATGATATTTGTAAAAATATTGTTGCTGCTATCACTTAATTGTTTGCACCAATTTTCTTTTATTTATTATTTTTATTTTATGTGTATGAGTGTACTGCCTGCATGTGTGTAAGTGCACTCATGTTGTACAATGTCTGTGGAAGTCAGAAGAGTGTATCAGATCTCCTGGAACTGAAATTACAAACAGTTGCTAGCTATCGTGTGGATGCTGGGAATTGAACTTGGGTCCTTTGCAAGAGCAGCCAGTGCTCTTAACCACTAAGCCATGTCTTCAGCCCTGTTTACACCATTTTTCATCAATCATTATTAAATTTGAAAGGATCCTTTTGTAATACCATATGATTCCCTTGGACTTTAAGCAGTCTGCCTTGGGTATATTGAATAGTTCTCTATTTCTCAGAGGTAAGATTGAACTCACAAGCTTGGACTTCAAAATACTTTCCATTAACTACTGTTGTTCACATTCCTACAATTTTAATTGCCACACATTATAACATTCTTAAAAAATCATTTTTCTAAAATATCACACGTTCATGATTTCCCATGAAAGGAAAAGGAAATGTAGCAAATGTAGGAAATGTAGGAAAAGCAGGGATTGTTGTGACATTTGTGATCATTTACTATTCATGGAACACTCAGGAGTCAATTAAGAAATGAGTGAAGGGTGTATTTTCATGAGAAAAATAAATCTACAATCCAGAAACACAGTTTACTGTAAGTTGGTGGCAGAACACTAAGGAACTCTAATTTGGAGAAAGCTGTCCTTTCCCCTTATCTTTCTCCATTAGTATTGTGTATGAAGAAGTACTTCCTTAGGTAGTACATACTGTGCAAAAGTATTTCCTCAGGTAGTATTTAGTTTGCAGAAGCACCTTCTCAAAGGGTACTTAGTGTTCAGAAGTACTTCCTCAGGGAACAGAAACACCCTCTTTAGGGAATGCATACTGTAATAACTGTATTTCTTGGGGTAGTCACAATGAATAGATGCATAACATCATTTTGTTAGGTAGCAATAAGTGTGACTAGTAAACTATGCTATCTGTGACCTTACTTTAAACATCTGTGAGTAGAGCCTTCAGCTTCTTCTCTCTATAAATGTGGATCAATTTTTTTCTCAATACATATTTTTTACTTAAATTTTGTGCATTTCAAACAAAACATCTTAATTATCTTTATACTCCCTTTCCTGTCCACATCTCCATAGCCCCCAACCAGATTTCATGTCATAAAAGAAGAACAACTCTTTAGCACGTAGGAGTAATCAGCTGCCAATCGTTCCCCATCTAAGTTTGGGGCCTGCTGTCCATTTCTCCAATCTATGCTGTTTTTTTGTCTGATTGAGTATGTATGAGTCTTCTGCATGCTGACAACATTGCTGTAAGTTTATAGGAGCAAGTTCTCAGAGTCTGAGAAGACTCTGTTTCCTTATGTTCCTGCACCAACCCTGGCTTTTAATCTTTCAGTTCCCTCTTCCACAATTTTCCCAGAGTCATGGGTGCATGAGGTTTAGTATAGGAATTCTGTTAGAGTAGCAAATAGTCCCATACATTTAACTGGTCAAGGCTATAAAATCTCTGTCTGTTGGAACACTTGCCTTTCCAGTCTCACAAGTCAATCACCTGGTGATAGAATCACCCCTAGAAAGATTCAGCTTAAGTTATGCTAAATAGTTGGGCAGGAAATACCTGGTATGTTAATGAGGTAGCAAATTTTCCTGCCTGGAATCCCACCCTTTATAGAACTCTGCAAAACTTCTAGATGAGCCACAGTCATGTAGGTCTCTGTAAGTCTGTTTGCTTTTCTGAACTCTTTGGAAAGGCATAATTTCTCCTATTCTTCTTCATGGCTTTCTTTCTAAACATGCTTTATTTACGGCTTTTGGCTACTCTTAGCATCTTGTATTTCTTTACTTTTTCTCTAAAGCTTCCTTCTCCCAGCCATGTGGCTGCCAGTCAGCTTCATGCCTGACCTCCATGTGGTTCTGAACCTGCATAGCTTCAAGGCTTTCTTCTTTTCTCCCCACAATTCACCACCTCAAGGCAGCTGCCAAGGTTACCAGCTCTCCTGCCCTGAGGATTTTTCTTTAAAATTCTAATAAAAATGTAAAAGCTTCCATTTGGGCCCATTCTTAAATTCTTTTATGAATGAGACTTAGAATCCTCTAGAGGACTCTTTTCTCCCCATTCCAGTTCTATTCATAGATATACACTCTGCAGTATCTTATTTTCTGATGAGAATTTAGAGATCCATTAGTATTCTCTCTATCCCCTGTTCTGCTATATTTCATTAGCCTTAGGTGTAAAGGTACTTCCTATTGTCAAAGTGTAACTTAGGGTTGGCAGCCCTCTATCATCATCTTACTTATCTTCTATGTGTGACCAGTTGGGGAACTTTTTAATAGTCTCCATCTAAATTTAAATTTACTTGTCTGTAAATTTAAGGATAAATATTTAGCTGGAACAGACATGGAAGCCTCCACAGTGAAGAGTAGTTCTCATAATTATAGAGGATACTATGCAAGTTGCTAAGGGAGAAAATCAATCAATGGTTCAATTCCATTTTTACAACCAAATAGCCACAACAATGATATGCACAACAAACTGTAGAGGGCCAGTAGTAACACTTTTAGTATCACCATAAACACACACACACACATACACACATATACTACTATGGGTATTAAGAGATTTGTCAATTAATTTGAGTGTGGTAAACATCTACAAAGTCTAAAAAAACATTTACAACATGCCCATACATATATGTATACACACACACACACACACACACACATACACACACATGCAGTTATTCCCCAGGATTCCTGGAAATTTTGAATTACAATAGAGAAAGCATATTTCTAGGGTCACAAATTTCAGAGTTGCAAGACAAACTTCTTTTCCAGTTAGAGTTTCCAAGCTTTTCAAAGAAATATTCTACATTTATAGACTGTACCTTAAGAAATAAATGCAAACCAGAGGTGAAACATAATGTTGCTTAGCTCTTTACAAATTACACAGATTCAATGTTGCTATTTTTAGGATTTAACCATGATCTCTCTCCTTTGTGTTATTTCTGTACTTTCTTCCCTACTTCAGAATCCCATATAAAATATAATTAGATAATATTCAGTCTGTGCCATAAGGTACAGTTTGTTTTAATATGCTAGTTGAATATTATGTTTCTACTTAAAACAATGTGTTTTATTGTACCTTTTGATAATTGGAGATAAGTAAGAAATACTGAATTATAGGGCTTTAATCATACTGAGATAACTCAGTAACTGCTGTAACAAAGCCTTTAAAAAACATCATTAGGAAGGCTGTAAACTTAGTGACTCTCCACCAGAATTCTGCGATGAAAGAAATAATTGACAATTTATGTCAAGTACCCATGTTTTTCCCTTGAAAGAAATGACCTGTTTATGGGGTCCCTTCTCATAAGGAGGGGGCCGTTCTTGGTTGCAAGACAGAAGCAATAAAGGACTAAATGCTCCCTTGTTGGATGAAAGACATTATTGTATTTCTTCATTACTTGACCACAGCAAACCAGGCAGTCAGTAAAATAATTGATTATGGGCTGAATTTCTCCTGTAGAATTAGGGATTGGGTAATTCTGTGCTTTATTTCCCCTCTGTTACTAAAAATAGTTTAAATTTAGATGGTCAATTATGTTTCAATGTGAGTGCTTTTTTTTTCCTTTGAACAAAGTAGGACTTGTAGACACATCTGCAGAAAGAATCCTATGTGGAAATTAATTAATTATCATCTTGTAAACATTCAAAAGACTTGATATATGAATAAACTAAGTTTTCCACAATACAAATAAGAATTCCACCATCATCACTGATCATAAATAAGGATATATGTTTTAAAGGGAACGTGGAGTGAAGGGAATGGAGAGGGAATTGGAAGGGCAAGTACAAGAATAAAGGAAAACATAGAAGTCCTATTTAGAGACACACAGTCCAAAGTCTTTTATTCTCTACCTTTCGGCCAGTTGTGAATTTCTTTATTGAGTGACTTTTGTTACATGAGGAAGTTTTACTGGTGACAAATGAGAAATACATTCATATTCTGTCTACCCCTCTTCTGCTATGTTCCATTAGTCTTGGGTGCAGAGGTTCCATTGTGGATGTGTCACTTAGGGCTGGGCATCTCACAGACACTTGTTCTCTGTGTTTGAACGATTGTGGAACTCTGTAATAACTTCTGTCTGTTGCAAAAAGAAGCTTCATTGATGTACGGTGACAGGTACACTTGTCTTTAAATATAAGGATACATATTTGCATTTATCTAGGAATGTGACAGATATAGAGTTTTCTCAAGAACTATGACCTCTCCAGCTCTGTGCATTTGGCTATGTTTTCAGTGCCACCCATGAATTCCTTCTCATTAAGAGGGCTTCAAGCCCAATTAGATAGCTACTGATTATCCCCAGGATAAATACTCTGCTACTGAACCCATAACTATGCTGGTCATTGTCATGGTTACTAGGATTTAAAGCTGGGGTTGGACCAGTGATTGATTTTCACCATTAACAATTTATACAGTATCTTTTGAAATCATGAGAACTAGTCCTCACCCAAGTCTGAAGAACCATTGTGGAGGAGGCAGCAGAAAGACTACAAGGGCCAATGGTGTTAGATGACCACAAGAAAACAAAAATTTTCCATTTCTGAGAACTTGTTCATATGAGCTTACAGCAATGGTGACAGTATGCACTAGACCCACACAAATTCAAACCAAACAAAAACTCATTATAGAAGTGGGGAAATGAGTGGGAGACTCCAACCTTGGCTGAAGAACTGTTGAAAGCTGATCACTGCTGGGTGAGGGATAGTTTGTCTTCGTTAAGGGAGTGCTGCTAGATAGGCTCAGCAGGTTCCAGTGGATGAACTCACACGAAGGGACATCTGAGGACACAAATACAAATAAGAATTCCAAATTTCATGCCTCTAATGCTTTAACATTTGAAACGTAATTTTTAAAAACAGTATGCATCACACAATACCAAAAAATAAATGCCAGGCATGTTTGTTTCAAGATGAGAAAATACTTTACCATAATTGAATATCTTAAGAAATTACAGAAACAGTGTTTTACCATTGCACATGAAGTCTATTTACATAATATTTCCATGGAACAATCATTATTAGTAGAAATATTAAATAAAATACATGTACATGAAATTTGCTTAAATATAGTGAACATAAACTTATAAGATCTACAGTAAATTTGATATTAAAGGCAGAATACAATAAATGCATAAGAAATGAGCAGCATTAACATTATTTTGCAGTACTGATAAGAATTTCTACCAAATATAGCAAGATAAGAATTTTAAAATATGGGACTCCCATAACCTAATTCAATCCCCCAGTACCCACATCCCATTCTACTTCAAGCCTATAAGCACAGCCCCACTTAATCTCTTGGCACCCCAGACCTCTGGGCTACATTCTTGGCCCAGATACACATGCTGCATCTTAATCCTTTGCACCCACTCCAACCTAATTCTTCAGTCCAGTTTTCTGGCACCTTCAAAGCCTGTCTCCACCCCTAACTTATCTTTGCATACCTGAGACCAAACTTCTACCCTCATTGTCCCCAACCCCAGCTTGCCTGGGATTCCTGAGACCAGCCCACTTCCCTGACTGTCTAACCTCTACTTAGCAATACTCCCAAATTGTACTGTCCCTGCTGACTGGAGGGACCCAGACCTTAGGAGGACGTCTCATCTGACTTGGGCTTCTGCAGGAACTTCTGAGCAACTAAACTAAATCCATCAGGTCCATTGATCATAAAATCAAAAGAGAGAGCCTGAGGCCTGGACCAATCAGCTTTCCATTTCCAATAAGAAAACAAATGCATATAAAGTATAAAAACAAATACAAACCTAAACTCAACCAAGGAAGGCTTGAGTCTCATACAAGAATCATACAGTACAATCCACATGCCAAAGTCATAGTGAAAAATAATAACATGAAAAACCCAAATAACATGTCCCCACAAAGCACAAATAGTCCTATAGTGGAAATGCACAATGAGAACCCCCTAGAGATAACACAGGACATGAATTCAAAAGAACATTTATAAACATGATAAAATAATTCAATGAATTTAAAGAACACACAAAGAAATCAAAGAACTGGAAGAAAATAGGGATAAATTTCTGAGTGAACTCACGAAAGAGTTAGAAATATCGAAGAATACTCAGGCTGAAATGAAGAAGGTAGGGAAACACTCAATATGCAAATTAGAAATGATGGGAGAAAGCCTCACCAACAGAAAGAATGAAATTAAAAACAGAATATCAAGACTGGAATATAAAGCTGACAAATTAGATTATTCAAATAAAGATCCTGAAAAATTTAAGAAAACACAGGAATGGAATATGCAGGAAGTGTGTGATACCATAAAAAGACCAAATTTATGCACCATAGGCAAAGAGGAAGGAGAAGAATCACAGGATAATGCTATGGAACAGATCTTCAACAGGATTGTAGAAGAAATTTCCCCAAATTAAGAAAGACATACAAATAAAGAAACACATAGAACACAAAATAGACAGGACCAGTAAGGAAACACCCCATGGCATATCATTGTAAAAACAGTAAATGTACAGAACAAAGAGAGAACTGACAGCTGTAAAAGAAAAACAATAAGTCATATATAAAAGACAAACACATCAGAAATACAGCTGACTTTCCAGTGCAAACTATGAAAGCGAGAAGAGCCTGGAACAAAATATTCCCAGTTCAAAATGACCACAAATACCAACCCAAAATACTTTACCCAGCAAAAATATCTATTAGCGTTGAAGGGGAAAGAATAATCTTCCACAATATAAATAGGCTGGAAAAATTAGTGTCCAGAAAATCAGCCCTTTAAAAATTCTTGAAACAGTATGAAGAGTTGAAGAAAGGAACAACTATATCCAAAGGGTATTAGAAAGAGACTAAATGAAGGTGTGATTGTGGAAATGCACAGTTAGAGCAAGAATACAAACATAAAATGACAGGAATCAATATACATCTTTCATTAATAACCTTAAATATCAATGGACTGAACTCCCCAGTCAAAAGACACAGGCTACTTGAATGGATTATGAAACAAAATCTATCTTTTTGTTTTCTGTAAGAAACCCATCTCACTTAAAAGGACAGGCAGTATCTTAAGGTGAAAGGATTGAAAAAAAATATTCCAAGAAAATGGTACTAAGACTATAGCAGGAGTTTCAAATCTAATATTTGATAAAATAGACTTCAAACTAAAAACTAATTAGAAGAGATAAAGAGGGCCATTTCATTTCTGAAGTAAGAAGATATTACAATCATGAACATAAATGCACCAAACTCTGGTGCATCCAACACCATTAAAAACAGTACTACAGGACTTTAAGATGGAGATTAATCACAACTCATTGATAGTACAGGACATTAATACTCCATTGTCTCTAACAGATCAACAGGATAGAGAATAAACAGAGAGATATCTGAATTAAGCAATATTATACATCAAATGGACCTAACAGACATCTACCGAATATTCTACCCAAGCACCAAAGAATATACTTTCTATTCAACACCCCATGGAACTTTCTCCAAAAGTGACCATATACTGGGAGACAAAATAAACCTCACAAATACAAAAAAAAAAGGTCAAATAATTCCATACATTCTATCAGATCACAACACAATAAATCTTAAAAAACATTAGAAGAAACCTAGTAACTGCATGAATGCATGGAGATTAAACAATACACTCCTGGATGATGAGTGGATCAAAGAGAAATTAAGAAATAAACAAAGGAATTTCTGGAACTAAATGTTGAGAATGTCATGCATGAGTATTTATTTGCATTTTTCCCACCCCTCCCATTCCCCTTCCAACTCCAGCCATGTCCCAGCCACTCTCTCAAATTCATGTCCTCTTCTTAAATTATTATTGTTTCATTTATATACATATACTTATAAATATGCAAACACACATACATACAAATTAAATTAGTATATAATGTACTAAGTCCATTTATTGGCCCTCATTAGTACCTGTGTTTAGGGTTTCACACTTGGAATTAGCTAACATCTCAGAGAGCTAGTCCCTAGAGAAAACTGATTCCTTCTCAGCATCCACTGATTGCCTATTGCTCTTAATCTTGCTGTGAGTCCCCGTGAAATTTCTTGCATCCACCTTGGCATTTGTTTTCAGTTTTTAATGAATTTTTGTAAGTTTCATCTGATACACCCTTATCATATTTAGATCCCCTCCCCTAGCTGCACACCCCCTTACTAATCTCCACCCAAATGACTTTTACTTTGTTTTCTTGTGGCCATCCATCACCTCTTGTTCTTACAATCTTTCTGTGCCTTCTTCCAGAGTGATCTCTGAACATTTAGGTTCATAAGTTTGATATAGGCATCCTGTTCAGGGATAATCACTTTGTAATTTCTTATTCTCTGTGTTGGCCAGTTGTTGGTTTCTATGTTAATCACCATCTAGAGCTTTGAGTTTTATTTTTACTGAAACTGCTTTCTCCTGTATTGCTAATTGTTTAAATTGATACCAGTTTTGAGCTCATGGGAAAGAGTTCAAATTGCACTTATAACTAAACGAGCAAGGGTGATTGATCATGAACTGAGCTGTCTTCACAATAACGCAACATTTTATTATCATCATTAAGAGTATATCAACAAAGCCTTGAATAATAGGGTCTTGCATTATCATGCATTGCTATTTTCCAGTGATCATCTACCAAAAAAAAAAAAAAATACATGGTGTTACATATTATTGTATATCTTGGCAGAAAAAAGCAAAAAAAAAAATGTAATTTCCATTCATTTAGCTCCTAATGTGTTACATTCAACTTGTATTCAAGGCATGCCTCCTTTTTAAGGAGATGTAAATTTCAACCTGCACCTTGCCATGATCTTGACTTCTATCACGAATGAAATTATATAAAAAGATGGCTGCTTTTATGGTTAGTT
>NW_008335971.1:1959471-1969048 GCF_000622305.1 Nannospalax galili | reverse complement strand
CACCTGCTCTGCGTGTGTATATTGTCTTCTATCACAAAAAAATTATTAAAAAAAGAGGTGGTTTTTTTGGTTGTTTAAAAAGACACCTCTTTTTCAAAAAAAAAATTTTTTTTTTTTTTTTTTTTTTGGAAAAGCCATATGGAAATCCAGTACTGTAGAACTTTCCTAAAATATATACATATACATACTTTAAAAAGAGTTTATATGGAGTACCCTATACAAATAGACTATGCCCCTATCTGACACCAAAGGCTAAAAAATGAAAAGCACAATATCAATAATGGGTTATCTCTTTTGGAGTTGATTGCCACAGGGGTTACCTAGATCTTCAAATATTACTGGCTACTGCCATTTCTCTCATTTACTTGAAAACTTGATGGTAAAACCCTCTTACTCATGACACTACATACTTTAGATGCAGAAGCTAGAGAAATTAATCCATTGCTGGCCTTCAAGCTTCATCCCTATTGACTAGCTTTCATAGTACTATGTGCTCCTATGCATACTACTGGCAGAGAAAAAGTAATCAACAATCATACCCAGCTGGGAACCCTGTGAGCTACAATGATGACTGGCCAGACATGATGTACACACCCAGTGGTCCAGTAGTGGCATGCCTGTTACAGGAGAAAGCAGCCACAAGATTGAACCTATAACTGTCACCATTATCAGGATCAAGAACCTATTGGTAGACAGGTCACAGTGTGTAGATAAGAAATTACTATTAGTCTTCTAAATAGTTGTGTTATTAAATTGATACTTAAATCTTCACTGTTTTACATAGAGCCTGCAACTCTCATCAAAGAGCCTTCCATTTTCAATAGATGGAAATTAACAGAAACTCACAACTGGTAAGCATGCAGTGAATAAAAGACTGTGGCATGTTCAGTTCTAAATGCAGCATTTAAGTATCTCGCTCAAAGGATCAGAGATCTTGGTAGAAGATGGGATGTCAAAAAGACAATAAGAGCCAGAGACTGTGAATGACTGCAAGTAAACAGTGTTTTCCAGACACAGGGCAAGTGCATACATGAACTTAAAGAGATTGTGACATGGACATGACCTATGGCAACCACAGCCAGACAAAAACATCCCAGCATGGAGAGGAGAGGTGGACACCGAGTCCCTCTCCTAGATGAGGAAATATTGGCAATTGTTGACTACTGGGAAAGAAAGAATTAGTTTTCTTTAAGGGTAGGTTTACCATGATCCAGGGATAGATCCACACCAAAGAATATTGGGAGATCACAAACTGACCTCTAAGAGCTGATAAAAAAAATAGAGGACATCAATTGAGAGGGCTACGTAGGTGGTAATAGATTTGACAGTTCATGGGGGAGCAGGTGTGAATATGATCATAATACCATGAATGAAATCTTTAAAAAATATTAAAAACATTATATTTTAAAGACAGCTGCAAGAACAAGCAAAGGAATAGAAGAATATTCAAGGTCTAATCATACTGAGAGCTTAAAAGATGGGGAAGAATGTAGTCATGCAGAAAATATGTCTCAATTTGAGAATATGTTAATGAAAAGAAGAGACATTACTGTGAGCCAAATATACAACAGTTTTTGCTTCCATAAGCAAAGAAAAAAGCCCTGAGCTCTCTTCCACTGTGAGTTATTTAAGGCTTAAGATCTAGTTACTGTTTAAAAACAGGAGAGAACAGTAATGTTAGCATAGTTACTTTATTTATGGCTTATATTTTGCCAAAGGCAGTCGATCAATAATACTGTACTTGCACTACTCAACATTTCCTGTTATCATTAGTTTAGTCAGTTAATAGTAAGTAGGTTTTGGAAATAATTTGAAAATAATTTATTATGTATATGAGAAAAAATAGAAAGAGGTAAATAGGAAAATGTTAGTCTAATAAAGAAAGCATGTGCTATTACTTTAGTCAAGTTTGTTTAACTCTAAAGCAGAAAGTCTAGCTTATGACACTAAAGAAGTTACTGAGCCTTACTAAACCTCCATGGTATCATAACAGAACTGAAAATCTCTTTGTGATTATTGTTGGGGCTATTGTTATTAAATAGGAAAAAAAAGGTAGTATCTGGTAAGGTATATTGAGTATTCAGTAAGCTTTTTAGTTTTTTCCCTTGAATTTATGGGGACTCTCAGTCAACTTGGATTTAACTTCTGATTCTTTTAGACTCTGTAGACACAGGCTAAAAATGTACATTGTTATTGAAAAGTTAGACAATATTACTGATGTTTGCCCTCAACTACTCCTGGCAAATGAAATTTCGCTGTTCATTTGTTTTTGGTAAAATGTTACATATGTAAATCTGATTAGTATGTTTAACATAAAATAGTATTCAAATAATTATTAAATGACTTGCACTTCCAATAAAAGAGTACTATTACTAGTATTATTCCCTTACTATGTTGCTATTTTTCACTAATTTTACTTTTCTATTTTTTCACTAATTGTTAGAAATTCATCTTTAATTTCATCTTTTAATATATAGAAAATTATTCTTCTAAAGAGCAGATCATCTTAGTGAAAGAGTTTGGCATAGATTTAAAGAATTTAAGAATTTTTAATTCTATTGACATATGCTTAGGTCATGATATTACAAAATTTATATGATACTATAGCATTTTTATTTGAAGTGTTTGCAATTGTACATATAGTATATATACAGTAATTAAAACATGATCTTCATCATTACATGATTTTCACCCACTGAATGCATTTTAGAACTTTTGGCTACAGACCACAAAACTAGATAGGAGAAGAAGAGATGTTGATGAGGTTGAGAACGAAAGGCCTCCCATGACATGAAAATGGAAAGGAAGTTACTGATGTTAGACGGTACAAGATAGGATGAGGAAGAAGGAAACAGAGAAACACAAAAAATAATGTTTAAAAAGTATAGCATAATAAATTTAACTGTAGGCCAATAAATTTTTTAAAAGTAGAGTTTACTTTAAATGGATTCATTTTTATTTATTTGCTTTCCTCTTACTGGGAGTCACTAATATCAGTTGTATTTAATTATATACCTTCTTGTTTGTATGTTATATAACATATTAAGTAGCAAAGTTTGGGATTTTTAATTTTTTTATAAGCCAAAAAATAACATTCTAAATGTGTAGTTAAATTGTCTCTGGAACCAATTTAACTGAATCAATGTTTAGTAAGTACATTTCCAAGTCTTTAAAAATGAAAAAAAAATGTTTAGAACAGTTTGAAAAGCTGAGATGATAGAGTTTAAAGTTAATATTTAAGTTATTATTTAAAAATAGTTCCTTTTTTAAAATCTTCTTTTGAAGACTTGAAAAGGCCAGTGTTTGAAAAGCACAATGGAGCGTTGTTCTCTGAAAAATAATGAAATTAGCACTTTCATCTTAGACACAGGAATTTGAAAATAAAGAGTTGTTAAAAATTTCAAACAGCTTCACAAATAATTTGATCTATTCACTGATTTAAGAAATTTAAACAAAGTGACAATTTGTGTAAACACATTATGGAACTTGACAAAAATTTATTCTATATTAGATTGTAATTGATCCAGCAAAATGGCTTAGTGGTCAGGGTACTTGCCACCAGGCATGGCAACCTGTTTGATCCCAGACCAACATTGCAGAAGGAGAGGACTGATTCTCCACACCTTGTCTGCTCACATCTACAAGCATGCCATGGACATGCACACCCCTCCAACAAAACAAATAGCTGGAAAATTTAAACATTATCAAATCTTTTCAAATAATCAAAAATATTTTCTTGTTTCTTCAATTTAGATGATGATGGTCACATAGTATTGTGATTTATTAATGTACTTTTGAAATATACTGCCTCATTAAATAATCTTGCAACAAACCCATTATTAACTCAATTTTATTGTTTTAAAACCTAAGGTTCAGATATTCAGATATAGTAATTTATAACGTGTACCAGTAACTGAAGCAAGAGTATTGATATGGGATTACAGCCAGCCTAGGGACAGAGAGAGAGAGAGGGAGAGAGAGAGAGAGAGAGAGAGAGAGAGAGAGAGAGAGAGAGAGAGAGAAACCTCGAGAGTCAGAGTCATAAAGATACTAAACAGCTAAGCCTACATGTAACCTTGAGTTTATCTGCCCTTACCTGTTGGGTTTTCCTGGAAGGAATAACAGAAAAGATTACCATAAATTTTACTGAGTGTATCATGTCAGTCATGCTCTGTTGGGGAAGAGAGTGAAGTGGACTTGAGAGGGAAACGACTATTATGCAGGCTCATGAAATGTGTGTGGGTACTCCAATAGTTATTGAGACACCGACCTAGTCCTTTAGAATTGTTCTTAGTTGAGGGAGCATGACATCACCTTGAGGAATTACTTTTGTATTATGGAAAATGTATGAAATAATCTCTTTATAATATGGCTTTTGAATTCTGGAACTATTGACACTTAAGATCGGATAAAACTTAGTTTTCAAATCTGCCCTATATATTACAGGCTTACCAAAATTGCTAGACTCAAATTCCTCAATTCCAGGAACATATCTTACTATTTGTAAGAAACAACAACAACAACAAAAATGTCTCCAGATATCTCCACATGCAATCTGGTAGAAAAAAATATCCCTACTCATTAGCTTTCCACTCAGTTAAAGGTCTTAGAGTGGATGTAAGCAATCTAGATAACTAGCTTATTACAGCTATCACCAATGCCTGTATTAGTGAATTTTTCTTTGCTGTGATCAAATTATAGAAAGAAAGCAAAATAAATAATGCCTAGACAATGTAAAAACTCAGAGGGAAATATATCAATTAAAAAGCCTACCAAAAATACACATAAAATACATAAATATTATATATAAATATACATGTATGAGTGCTATATAGCTGAAGGTTATATATCGCAACAACAACAACAACAAAAAGTGCCAGGCAGGGAATAGCTCACTTTGGGGTGCTGATGAGGGTAGCCCAAGAGACTCCCAAAGTAACACAGGCCATTGCCACAGTCCTTCATTGTCTCCCAAGAACTAGAAGGTAAGAGCCTATTGCTAAAGACAGAACATACTTCAAACATAGGACTTGGCATAATTTAGTCCAGGCTCTTCTGTTTTTCATAGTTAATACTGAGGAGTCATCTGTAATTCCGATGAACTTACTGTCACATATGACTTGTATTTTTCTTGAAGCTTTCAGAATTCTCTATTTTGTGCATTTAGTGTTTTTACTTGATATGCTGCGAGGTGTTTCTGTTCTAGTCCCATTTGGTATTTTGTGTTCTTCTTGTATCTCTACGTGTATGCCTTTCCTTAATTTAGGGAAATTCTCTTCTATAATTATGTTGAAGATCTGGTCATGACCTTTAACCTGGGATACTTCTCCTTCCTCTATGCCTACTTTTCATGGTGTCCCATATTTCCTGAATATTCCACTACTGAGTTTTTAAAAAATTCATGTTCTTTTCTTAAGTGGTCCAATTCCTCACCTTTCTAGTCTAGTCTTCATATTTTTTTTCTCATTTCATTCATTCTGTTGTTGAGACTTTCTCCTGTCTTTTCAAATTGACTCAATAAGTTTTTTCAATTCCTTCTGCATTTCACTCTGACTTTTCTTCAATGATTCTCTTTTGTGAGTTTATTTTTCAAATTATCAATTGTTTTTATTACATGCATCTGTATATTTGTATTTTCTTGAGCATCACTCAGATATTTATACCCACCTTCTTTGATTTCTTTGAGATTTTTGTGTTCTATAAATTCCTTCAGTTCTTTGATCATGTTTATGATTGTTCTTTTAAACTCTGTATCCTGGGTTTTCTCTAGGCAGTACAATTTGTAGAGCTCTTCTTTAGGGCTAGTGGTGTTTGGTTGGGGCATATTGTTTTGTTTTTCCATGTTATTATTTTTTTCAGTGTGTTTTGGGCATGTGGATTTCTTTTATTTTTATGAGTCTGGTATGAAACTCAGGCCCACCTTTGTTGATTCTGCTTCTGTTATTAATGTTTCTTGGTTGCTTTCTGATGGGAATGAAAAATTAGTTGGTTTAGGCTTCAGGTTCTCTCTTTGGTTTTGTATTGCAAGGATGAAATGGATCAAGGCAGGTTACTCAGGAGCTCTCCAGGAGGGCAAAAGTGCCCTGGCTACTTAGAAGGAGCGCTGGCTGGTCAGCGGAGCCCTGGGTAGTTATGCAAATTCCTGCAGCCTCAGCAGGATGGAGCCAAGGCCCAAAGAGGGGAAGAACATAGAATTGGTGGCCCCTAATATCCAGCAGGAAATTATGAGCCCTGGAGCACTGGGAGGGACTAGAGATGATCCCAAAACAGAGGGACTGTCAAATTTGGATTGGGGCAGCTAACTTCCAGTAGCCTCTCAAGCAGTTTCTCAGAGTGTTGGGTCCAGAGCTCAAGGAGAGGGGATGGAAACAGGAAGTGAAGGCTTCTACCAGCCAGCAAGGAAGTCTAGGAAATACTTTTGTTTATTAATTGAAAAGGAGAAAAGATTACCAACACTTGTGATTTGGAGAAATTTTTCAAATGACCTTGAAGATGAAAGAAGCTTGTGGGTGTGTGCCTCTGTGTACGTGTATGTGTGTGTGTGTGTGTGTGTGTGTGTGTGTGTGTGTGTGTGTGTGTGTATGGTGTTTACTTGGCATAGGATATGTATATGGCATCTGTGGTGCCATCTGTTCAAAAGTGTAGTATTATCTTCTCAGCATGTTCAGATAACTAAGAATAATACAAAGATGATAAGGAGGATGTGGTAGAATGACCTTGCTACATGAAACAATTTGTGAACAATTTTCAATTTGGAACCTCAGAATTTGGAACATATATATGTATATATATATTTACAACAGCTTTTTCAGTGTTTTTATCCAGATTCACAATTTAGTAAGAAAAGTGTTATAACCTGTTATAAATGAATTTCTGGGTTTAAATAAGGGTATTTTGGATTAGATTAATTTCTTTCAATTTTATATTCAAGAATGCACATATAGCATAAACCTAGCCATGGCTTTAATAGGAGAATGGTGTGGAAATCCTCCTGTTATTTGACTTGGAATCCTACACTGATTCCAGCTTTTGTTCAGTATCATAAAGCATGAGGCAAAAAGGCATACATTTTCTGCCATAAAAGAGTTCATGGTTGGCAGGATTTGAAATTCGATGGTATATGTTTGTCTTTTCAATACAAAGGAAACTGAGACAGAGGACAAAAATACTGAGGCCAGCCTGAGCTACAGAGCAAATTCATTTCTCTCAGTCAACAGCCAATGTACAAAGAGGGAAGATTGGGGCTGGAGAGATGGCTTAGCGGCTAAGAACACTGACTGTTCTTGTAGAAGACCCGGGTTCAAATCCCAGCACCCACCTGGAAGCTAACAACTGTCCATAACTGTCCATAACTCCAGTTCCAGGGGATCTGACAAACTCTTCTGTCCTCCACAGGCATTGCACGACACAGGTGCACTTACCTACATGCAAGCATAAGACTCACACACATAAAATAAAAATAGTAAAATATTTCAAAATAAAAGAAAGAGGGAAGATGAAGCAATTGCAAAGATTAAACTTCACACCTCTTTTTTGTTCCTAGCAGGGACAGAGTTCCTCTGTTTCTGATGTGGTTAATATTAAGGATCTTACTAAACAGAGAAAAACCATGAATGTGTGAATGAATAAAGATAGGAATTAAAATAATTTGAATTTTTAACATTGACATGATAACATTATTTATTTGAAAGTGTCTTTTGACATTTATTGCAGTGACATAAAGATAATTTTTGTGCCTAGCAAATTGACACACGGCTGTAATCATGGCTGTAGGGCACTGAAGCCAGAGAATCAAAAGTTTAAGAATATCCTGCATAGCACATTGTAGGATAACCTGATCTGACTACACATTAAGTTACAGTCTCAAAGACCCACAGATAAAGAATATTATAAAAAAGAACGTTTTTACGTATTTCTTTTAAGAAAGACATTTAAGACACAGTTCTATTTTTATTTCTTTTTAAAAAAATAATTTATTGAGAATTTCATACATGCGTATAAGGTGTTTTGATCAAATCCATGTCCACTCCCTCCCCTCCAACTCCTCCCATATTTCCTCATCACGTTTTTTCTGATAACTTCATATACTCTTTCTTCTTCTTTAATTTTTTATGGGGATTTTGGCTACTCTAACATTCCCCCTTCTGAAGAGGTAACCCTAAAATCTTTTAAGGATTAGATAAAAGCTCCCAAATATTTTCGACATTTTTGGCCTTTGGAATGGAGTAGGCTGCTAAGAGGCCCACGGACATTGTGAGTTTTAGCCAAGAAACTGGTTACTTTTCTTTGGGGTCTTTTTACCCTAACTACCTAGCCAATTCTTACCTCCTATTCTTATCCAACCATCTGAAAACGTTACCCAAATTGCCAATAGGGAATTGGGATGCAGACCATTCTGGCTTCTTCCATGCTGAACAGGGAGGCAGGGTGAGGAATTGGAGTACCCCTTCATGGGTCTATCTAAGACTCCCAAATTGCATAACTCTTATCTCAAGGAGGAAAAGAAACTCTTTGAATCATGAATAGGAGATGTGAAGGAGAAATAAAGGCAAGAATAATTAGCATTACAGGTTCTACATAGGGAACTAGAAAAAAGTCAGAACAGGACAGTTTTCAAATGTTCAAAGGAGAGTCCATTGGAATTTCTTGACAAGGGCTTCCTTGTCAAGCATCCCTCTATTGGGCTCCTAATCATTTTTCTTTTGTCTTCCAAGCCTAGGCTCTAGAGTGATGGATTCAGCATTTGCTTTCAGGTATTTTGATAGCTGTTGGAGTGGTTTCTTAAGTGACCACATAATTTGGTTGTTTTTGCTATTTTTCAGGGACATAGAGAGCAATAACTTATTAGAATAAGATGAAAATGAGAAAACAGTTTCCATAGAAGAGTGCATGGGTCACTGATTTCTAGCATGCCATCACTGAAGTATTCCCCACTGAACTTTGATAGACATTAATGTAAGACCTGGCACTTTGAAATTATCAAAGAAAAACATAGAGGAAACATTTAAATATATTAAATATATTACATATTTGTATAAATAAATAATACATGCACACTTAAATAGTATATATGCAATTAATATTTAGGTATATGCAATCACATTCTGAGTAGGACTGGGGAGTTAAAGAAATAAAAGCAAGTGTGAAAATATAGATTGTATCAAATAAAAAAATTCTGCACAACAAAAACAGCAATAAACAGTTTGAAGATGTAGACCAGAGACACAAGAGAATCTTTGTCATCTACTTGTACACCATGAAATTAATAGTCAATGTAAAAATCACTAAAATGCTAAATTTCAAAGAATAAATAATGTAATCAATAAACAGACAAATGGAAAGATTGTTGTTAAAAGAAGAAGTAGGAAGTCAGGAACAATGGTTCATACCTTTGATTCCAGCATGAGGCAGTGGCAGGCCTCATCTACATACTGAGTTTTAGGCAAGGCTGGGCTATAAAAAAATAAAATAAAATAAAAAGACAAGAGGAAGAACAACGAGGAGGAGGAGGAGGAGGAGGAGGAGGAGAAGCAGAAGCAGAGGCAGAAGAAAGTGAAGAAGAAGAAGAAGAAGAAGA
>NW_008335971.1:1953587-1959279 GCF_000622305.1 Nannospalax galili | reverse complement strand
GGTAGGAGGTGGAGGAGAAGGATGGGGAGGGGACGGGGATGGGGAGGACAGAGAGGAGGGGGAGGAGGAGGAAGCAGAACAAGAACATGAACGAGAACAAGAGTAAACACAAATGTCCAATTAATACTTGGAAAATAGGTACAACTTCTAGAGGTATTAGAAAAATAGCCGTTAAAATAGTTTTGATATTTATCTCACTTCACTCAGAATGAGTAGCATCAAAAACTCAAGCAAACCACTGGAGTGGATGTAAGGAAAGAAGAATTCCTAAATGCTGGTGGGAACGGAAACTGGTGAAGACTCTATGAATATCACTATAAATTTTCCTCAAAAGAAAAAAAGGAAACCCAAAAGAGCATGATGCAACTATACCTTCATTTTGTAATTTAAACAAAAGCTATACTCATATCAAGCTTTGGCTTTATCATTTATTTGTTGTCTGCTACAAATGGGTGTGAATTAAAGAGAGAAAATATAAAAGAATGATTAGTTTTATAAGTTAATCTAGAACATATCAATACTTCTATTACACAGTTGATCTTTAAATTCTATAGCTAAGAATTATAAATTTTGTACATAAATAATTACAAAAAACAAGTTTTGTTTAAGCAAATAACCAATGGAAATTTATATTACCCCATTTATTTTCATTCGTTTCCAAAAGATTGAATTATTTTAGATATATTTATTAACTTGTATTATCTTTTAAACATTTATTTTCATTTATTCATGTGTGTATATAAGTGCATCTCTGTGAGTTCATATGAACATATGTATACAGGTCTTCACAGATAACAGAAGGGAGTTACAGGCAGTTGTGAGGGTCTCGATGTGGTGCTGGGTTCTGAGCTCATGTCCTCATGATTGAGCAGCAAACATTCTTATTTGAGGAGACATCAATACAGTCCGTTCTTTCTCCTTTAAAAAAAATTTTTTTTAAGGCATGTGTCTCATGCAGCCAAAGTGATCCTGAACTCTTGATGCTCTTGCCTCCCTCTGCCAAATTCTGAGATTATAGGTGTGGGCTAGCATGTTGTTTATTTCTGTAATGTTCTGATGCTTTTTAGAATAACTTTTTAAAAATGGAACTGTAAGAGATCTAATACATAATATAATGTGTCAAATGGGAGAAAATAGAATGGAAAACATAGATGAGAGTATGCAGATTGGGTGCCAAAATACAGTATTTTGTTATCCATGTATGTGACTTATTTTCTATTAGCAAACAATAGATAACAGAAGTCATCAACATGGTTACATTATAGTCTTACATTTTAAATCTTTTGCAAGAATATATACTAACATTTTATTCCTGAAACGGGCAAGATTTTTATCAGCTGATAAATATCAAGGAAGTAAAGGTTAAATTTTGTGATATTTTTGGAATGGAAAATTCTGAAAATGCTTGGCAAAATTTGGGATAATAGTAAAACACCATGTGTTCCATAATTGAAATAGATATAACTCTTCAATGTCAAATAGCAGAAGATAATTTTATATTTGTTTTCATTATCTTTACCTGATAACCATTAAACACAACCAAAAACCTTTTATGCATTATTAAAACAGATATTAAAACAAAAAAGATTAATTTAAATATATATTTATATTCACATGATTGGAACATTAAGATATAAGCTCAACATTAAAGAACTGTCATTTCAACTGTTTGAAATTTTAAGAAGTAGAACTTTGCTAGCTTGAAGCTTATTTCAGAGGAAGTTTATAAAGAGTTTCACAAATCATTTTCTTAGTTTCAACCAAACCTTGAAGGCTTGAATTTAATTGAATATGTTAGAGTTTCATTTCAGGCTTCAGAGATCAGATCTTCTGAAAAAAAAAGAGGGCAATTTAAAGACAATTACATTCTTTGCAATGTAATATGAAATCATCCATATTTTCAAATTAAGGATTTCCATATTAAGATCACCTCTAGATTAGTGATGGTAAATAGTATGTAACTGACACAAATACCTGTGGGTACCTTCAAAGTAGCTATAAGTTAATTAATTCCTTACTCCATGCTGGCTCTCTAATGAAGAATGATACTTTTCTTAAACTTAAAGGGACTCAGTTCTCTGACCTCACAAATTGATTCTAACAATAGAAGCATTTCTCTCTCAAGCATGGCTATGGTCATGTGGTAGAAATCCCACAGTTGTAGTCACAAGACAGACACTCAAGGCTTGTTTTACTAATTTAATGTCTGTTTAATTGTGCATATTTGTTCCAACTATGTGGAGTTTATTATCTCTAAGTCTGGTAAAAACAAAATATCCACTACCTGTTTTTTAGAGGGCTCTATAAAGTTTCAGTCCCTTTTTGCTTCAGGGAATAGTTTTCCCTGATGAAATGGAATGATCTATATCCTAACATTTTAAAGGTACACAGTGCTATGCAAATATTCTTCAAAAGATTTTTTAAATTTAAAAATTGTATATACATATATGAGCACATTTGCCTGCAAATATGTAGGTGAATCTGTGTCATGTAAAGCCTGAAGAAGC
The DNA here is from genome assembly GCF_000622305.1 of Nannospalax galili. Classification (NCBI taxonomy): domain Eukaryota; kingdom Metazoa; phylum Chordata; class Mammalia; order Rodentia; family Spalacidae; genus Nannospalax; species Nannospalax galili. Next base: position 1,956,772 of record NW_008335971.1, on the reverse strand, counting down.
CAGAAGCAGATGGATCCTCTGCAACTGGAGTTACTGATCATTGCTACCTACCATGTGGCTGCTGGGAATTTATCCCAAGTCTCTGGAAGTGTAATCAGTGTGCTTAAACACTGACCCATCTCTCCAGCTCCATTGCTATTCAAATATATTAAAAATAAAATATTTCAGGAATTTTACATCTGATCTATAATCTTGGTATGATTAATTACTGCAGGCTAATTTTACTATAGGAGAGTAATTTCATGTATCAATTTGGCTGTGCTTGGCATATGTAGATGCATGCATAAACAGTACTATGTTCTGTGAGGGCTCTTTCATGGAAAATCAATATTTAAGTATAGGGATTTTGGGGAAAGCAAATTTCTCTACATAGTGTGTATAGACTTCACCCAATTATCAAAAGGATAGAACACAATATTCTCCACATGAGCAAGAGGGCCCTCTACAGTAGATGGCTTTTGACTTGAGCTTCAATACTACAGTAAGATATTCTGAAATTAACTACTGAAGTAATAATAGATTTATATCTTACAATTTGAGTTACTAATCTCAATATATTGTGCAGAGTCCCATTTAGTAGATATCTAGGTCCCCAGAGTCCTTCATCAAAAACGTTTTATATAAACTTTCTAGTTACCTTGACATGACTAGAGTAATGATTAAGTCTCTATTTCGCTACATAACCCTCTTTTCATAGTTTATTTCTTCTTCCTTTAAAAATTCTTCTCTTGGCTCTATTTATTATTTTATTTTATTCATTTCTTTGAGGTAGTGTGGACCAAATCCATGACATCAGATTTGCTAGTCAAGTACTCTACCACTGAGTTGATACCTATCACAAGCTCTACTTTTGGTTTTTATTTTGCCAAAGCAGGCCTTGAACTCACTTTGTAGTATAGGTTATTTTGAATTGTGATCACTCTGCCCCATTCTACTGAGTAATTAGGATTGCAGACCCTGTGCCCCCAAGCCTGGCTCCTCTAGAGCTTAAGAAAGCAGCTCTTGCTCTGGTTTTATTATTTATTTAGTGTTTGCTTGTTTGCTTATGTTGGTTTGTTGCTGCATTTTCTCTCGCTCTCACTGCAGATACATTAGCGCATTGCTGCTTTCTTCAGTTTTCACTAACTTCTGACATGGGAGATGATACAGATTGGTCCCCGAACGTTTCCTTCCTAAGTGCAGTGGTTTTCAGTTGCAGTGAGTAATCTAGGGGGTTTTGGCAGTAGCTGATGAAACTGGTTCATGACATCTAGGAGTTGTTTTTGGCTTTTGCAAGTTGATAACAGTCCTGCTGCTGAATATCCCTCGTGAATCTGGTATGTTTCCAAAGCAGAACAGAATCCGACCTGCTGCTCTATACCAACACTGGCAAAGTTGAGAAACACTAATCTAAAATCGCTCATTTCTTGATTTAATTAAGTCGTATAATCTTAAACACCGCATGAAGACTGACAGCTCTTGGCTTTATTTTTATTTATTTTTTTAGTGAGCTCTTTTTAAAATTGTTTTTTGATTAATTCGTTTTTCTTTTATGTGTATGAGTGTGATGCCTGCATCTGTGTACCTACGTCATGCAGTGCCCTCAGAGGACAAGAGAGGGTGTCAGATCCCCTGGAACTGGAGTTACTGACAGTTGTTATTCACCACGTGGGTGCTGGGATTCTAACCAGTTCTTCTGCAAGAACAGCCAGTGCTTTTAACTGGTGAGCCATCTCTCTAGCACAACTCCTGGCCTTATATCTACCCCAGATTCTGACTCATAAATCTACTGCGTACTCTCTGTCTCAATTTATATGAGTAATAAATAGTCTAAGCTTGATAGGTTCAAAATTCATAATGATTCCCTCTGTACATATGAACCCCAAAGTGTTTACAATTTCAGTAAAATGTAGTAATTTTTAAATAAAAATAAATCTTGACTCACACTAGAATTCACGAACATCTATTAGCAGTTCTTGCTGCTTTTGCTCAATGTATACTTAAAATAAAACTGATTTCATCACCTTCCTGGTAGGTATCATCATCATCATTTCTTTTTATTTCTTTTTATCGTGATACTTGTCATTGGCTGAAACCAATGATTATGACCAAAGATACCTGAATTTACGTAATTGTTCCCATGTACTTATTTTTAAAATCTTTGGCTTTTTATTTTATTTTATTTATTTAATTTTTATTTTTGTCTTTTTGAGACCGGGTCTCCCTGTAGCCCCAGCTGACCTGGAACTCATTATGTAGACCAGGCTGGCCTCAAATTCATGCAGAACTGCCTGCCTCTGCCTACAAGTGCTGAGACTAAAGGCATGTACCACCACGCCCAGCATTAAAAATTCTTGGCATATTTCTAAATCCAACATCCAAGCAAAATGTTGAAGCATATTTCTGTTACTTTTGCTACAAACATGACAACTTTTATGCTTATTTCTAGGATAGTTACATTACTTGGTTTTGATTAATGGCATATAGGAAAGTGTGTTATATAGTTAAGTGGTTAATAACATGATACTGTTTCATTAATATTTACTATTATATAACATGGATTTCACATAAAACCCCCATAAACAACATTAAATTTTGAGGCAAAATACTACATTTCTGGTTTATAAATACTGTAACACAAATTATAAAGGCTACACTGTATAGAAGTGTAGTGAGCTGAAATCTGTACTTATATATACTTAAGAAACAGTTCTGCTTGCTGCATATCTTCAATAATTTATTTTAGCAGCTTATCACTAACACTAAGATAGTATAGAGGCTTTGGATATTTGTAGATGAACTAAACAGCATGATAGTTATAAAGGTTTATTTGTGCTTACCAGTTAAAGCTGATCATGTGTAACTTTAATTAAATGTGGGAAAATGTGTTTTCTTAATGCTGCAAGGTAATTGGAAAAGATAAAAGAAAGTTCGATAATGAAATGTGTCCTTTTTTCTTACCTAGAGACAAATAAAAATACTGCAAATCATTTTAATGTTTTATTCATTTTAATATAAAATATGGCCTTAGCATATTTTTAGCTACCAAAATATTAATAAGATCTTACTTCCTTTTAAGTACATATTTGATATGAGTAACTTATTATAATTGCCATATAGTGTAATATCTATTCTAATTAAGAATTAGTTTATTTCCAGACTCTATTATTTTAAAAATAGTTAAAATAGCTAAATTACCTTTGATA
>NW_008335971.1:1934271-1953573 GCF_000622305.1 Nannospalax galili | reverse complement strand
TATAGATATAAAATTAGACTTTTAAAATATTTTGTTGAAATTTTGTGCATTTTATATAATAGATCTTAATCAAATTTAGACTTCCCAATCATGACCCCTTACTGCCCCCCCCCCAAATTTCATGCATTCTATCATATATGCTAAGTCCTATTTGCTCAAGAATTTGTACCCATATGTCCCTCAGTGCAAGTTCATCCACTGGAGTCTAGTCAGCCTCTCTAGAGATCTGTAAATAAGGCCTACTCTCCCTTACCCAGAAGTAATCAGTATCCAATAATTTCCAGACTAGGGCTGTCCTGATGCCCATTTCTTTCACACCATTCTGGGACCTTGTCTTATTGAGTTAACATGGATCCTGTGTTTGATGTTACTATTGTTGCAAGTTCACATATGCAAGCTTCCAGTGACTAGAAAACTTATTCTTCCCTATGTTCATGAACCATCCCCGGCCCTTACAATCTTTCCACCCCTCTTCCCCAATGGTTCCTGAGCCCTGAGTGAATCCTATCTAGGGACACCCACTGCAGTTTCTTATTCTTTAAAACTTGGCTAGTGGTGACCGCCTTTGTGCATCACACTCTGTTGTATAAAGAAGCCTCACTCGTGAGAGTTAAGGATGCACTAGTTTTTTCTCTACCCCCAGTTCCACTATGTTCCATGAGCCTTAGGCAAAGAGGTTCAACTATAGATGTGTTGAACTAGGACTGGGCATCTCTCAGATGTATAGTCTCTGTGTCTAACCAGTTAATGGATTCTGTAGTAGCCTCCATCTGTTGCAAAAAGAAGTTTCTTTGATGAGTGATATATGGGATACTTGTCTCTGAATATAAGAATCCATATTTAACACATGGTAAGAAATTTCATTTGTCTAGAGATATGTCAGAGACAGTGCTTCCTATAGGATCTATGACCTCTCCAGCCATGTGTGTTTGGCTGTGTTTACATTGCTGCCCATGAATTCACTGCCATTGAGAGGGCTCTAAGTTCAATTAGATAGCTGTTGATTACTCCAAAGATAAGATTGTCATTACTGCACCAAAATAGAGGCAGTTTGCTGTGCCAGTCATGACGGTTATTAAGTTTTAGAGCTGGATTGGACTGTTAATTGATTCTCCTCCATAGCAGCTTGCATAGCAACCTCTAGAATCACGGGAGATAAACTTCATTTAGGAAGCTTCCAGGTGAGTTCCTGCTCCATTGCTTCAAGTCTTGTGTCTGAAGTATGGACTGTCTTCAGCAGTAGGGTCTTGTCTTCCAGTTCTAGGGGACAACAAAGAGCTCTGGCAATAGCCTGTGTTATTTTGGAAGTCTCTTGGGCCATTCTGACCAACCACTTGAAGAGAGTCTCTCCTGTCTGACACTATGTTCCTTTCCATACAGACCCCATGTACACATATGCACTAATGTTCATACACCATATGTGCATTTCTCAGGTAGTTTCATAGGAAACAAATTTCCCTCTGACTTCTGTAACTCCCCAAGATCCACTCATCTCTATTCTCTCTCCCCTTAATTCAACCTCCTTTCTTGCTTCCCCATCCATGTGCTCCTATTATCCCCACTCTCTCCACAACCACACTCACTTCCTGTTGTTCCTCTTCTTCTGAGTTCCCTCCTCCTCCATGGTGGCCTCCTGCATGTCCCTCCATCTTCCCCTCCCAGTCCAATATTCCCACTTTCCCCACCTCTCTCCAGTAACATTTGTTACTATTATCCCCTTCTTTCATGTTCTTTCTTTTCCTTTACCTCGTGGTTTACTTTCCATTTTCCTGGCTTCTGGTACTACACCAGGATGTATATTCACATATAAGGGATTGGTGCTGTGATCTGCAAATAAGGGAGAACATACTTCACTTGAATTTCTTAGTTTGTGTTATTTCACTTAGTACAACCATCTCTAGCTCCATCCATTTACCTAAAACTTTCATAATTTCATCTTTTCTTACTGCTGAGTATATCTCTACAATGGAAATTTAAAGTGTTTAAAGAAAAAGACAGAGGAAGACACTAGGAAATGGAAAGACCTACCATGCTCATGGACTGGTTGAATAAAATTACCATCTTACCAAAAACATTCTAAAGATTCAATGCAATGCCATTCAAAATACCCACAACATTCTTCATAGTGCTAGAAAAATATCATCCTAAAATTCATATGGAATCACAAAAGACCCTGGATAGCCAAAGCAAACTTGTGGGGGGATGGCATCTCAGATTATATTACAGACCTATAGTCATAAAAACAGCATGGTGTTGGCACAAAATAGATACATAGATCAATGGAACACAATAGAAGATACAAACGTGAGTACATGTAATTTTAGTCATCTGATATTAGACAAAAATACACAATAGAGGAAAGATGGCATCTTCAAAAAATGGTGCTGGCAAAACTGAATCTATACCTGTAGAAAAATGAAATTGGACATTTATCTTTCACTGTGCACAAAAGTCAACTCCAAATGGATCAAAGACCTCGATATAAAACCTGAAACTGCTAGAAGAAAACATAGGCAGTACCCTCCAAGATATAGGCATAGGAAAGAACTTTCTAAATTAGACAGTTGTTTAGACACCAAGATCAACAATCAAAATGTGGGATCATCAAGCTACAAAACTTGTGTACGGCAAAAGAAACAACCAAGAAAATGAAGAAGAAACCCACTGAGTGGAAGAAAATCTTTATCACCTACACATGCAATAGAGGATTAATATTCAGAAAAAACAAATAACTCAAAAAATAAAGTAACAAGAAAACAAAGCACCCTATAAAAAGGTGGGTGATAGACACGAACAGAGAATTCTTAAAGGAAAAAATAAAAATGGCTAAGAAACACCTTAAAAAGTGCTCAACAACCTTAGTAATTAGAGAAATTCAGATAGAACACACTTTAAGATTCCATCTAACCTCAGTCAGACTGGCTATGATTAAGAGAACAAAAGATACCAAATGCTAGCAAGGATGTGGAGAAAGGGGAATGTTCGTCCACTGTTGGTGGGATGCAGTCTCATTCAGCCACTATGGAAAGCAGTGTGGAGAACTCTCAAAAAACTAAAAATGAATCTAAAATATGATCTGGTTATACCACTCCTTGGCATATACCCAAAGGACTCACACTACTGTAAAGATAACTGTACATCCATATTTGTTGCTGCTCTCTCCATAATAAGAAATGAAAACAACTTAAATGTCCCTCGGCTGACCAATGCATAATGAAAATGCTACCTCTTAGTTTCTTAATGCCGCCATAACAAAATATCACAAACTAAGTGACCTAAAACAATAAATTCTGTTGTAGTTCAGGATGCCGTAAGTAGAGAATTAATGGATCAGTGGTGATGAATTCTTCTAGAAGCAATGAAAAGATTAGTACTTGGTACTAGGCATTCTCCTGCTATCCTTATCTTTCTTTGACTTGTAGATTGCTCTAGTTTCTACAGCCTTTAATCCCGTGCGTTTCCAATGCTCTCCCTGCTTTTAGGTCACTATTTCACAGGATTTTGGGTCTACCTTAGTCTGAATAAAAAAAAAAAAAAAAAAATCTGACTAAATCTGTAAAGTGCTCTATCTAACTAATACAAATTCTGAGGTTCGAAGTGATATTTATTTGGGAGAGCTTACTACAATTTAGTTGGAAATAGTTCAACTCCAGGCTCTCTATGCTTTGTTCTTTTCTAAGCTGAGTGATATGTCCCCACATCTGAGACTATGTTTAAAATAAAGTAACTCTGACAGTTCATTTTCTGTTACCATCACTCAGGAAGTCTGACACTCTTCCTCATTTCATCTCTGTCCCCTTTAGCTTGAACTGGAAGCTTTTGAAACTCGTTACGACCTTCCCCAAATTGTAATGTGTCACCTGTGCGTGTCAAGGATTTCTATGGTACTAGAAGAAAGTTGTCACAGGTCCTTCCTGAGTAACCTCAGCTTTACTCCAGGTGTCTGAATAGATGATTGATGGATCTCATGTGTCATATACTTAGTCTTTGGTAGAAAATTGACCTGCTATCCCTATATGTTCCCTGTAGAGTACATTCCAATAGGTTGTCCTATTCTACGTGTGGATTTTACAAAAGAAGGTATTCGTTCCTTTGGATTTAAAAGTTCCATCTTTAAATATTTTATGTATTATTATTTATATTTTATGAGTATGAGTATATTGCCTTCATGTGCACAGGTTCACCCATGATGGGCAATGCCCTTAGAGGTCAGATTAGTGTGTTGGGTCCCCTGGAACTGGAGTTACATACAGTTGTTGGCCACTATGTGGGTGCTGGGAATTAAAACTTGGTCTTTTGCAAGAGCATCAGTGCTCTCAACATCTGAGCCATCTCAAGCCCCCCAAGTTCCAATTTATCATACCTTTCCTCTTGCATTTTATTATAAGAGGAAAATGAAAAGTAAACAACATCTTCCATACATTCCTAGGAAATCTTCTCTGCTAAACATTTAAGCTCATTGATTCTGAGGTCAATTTTAGCCAGCTTTTCTATTACAAGTTTCATTAGTTACTTTTCTGTTGCTATGATAAAATACTATGACCAAAAGAAACTTAAAGGAGAGAGTTTATTTTAGCTTACAGTTCCAGAGGGTCTGTATTCCATCATGGTGAGAAAGGAATAGCAGGAGGACCTTAAGCAGTCAGAAAGCAGAGAGATTATGTTCTGTCTATACACAAGAACACAGAGCTGGGGGCGGGGGAGACACCGGAAGTTGACCTGGCTAAAAATCCTCAAAGCAAACCCCTAGTGACATACCTCCTTAACAAGGGTTCATTTCCTGAAGTTTTCATTACCCTAGCATACAACACCACAGCTAGAGACCAACTGCTGAAATGCACAAGTCTATGGGGTACATTTCTCACTCAAATCAGCATACTTCTAAACAAGTAACAGCTTTCCTGCAGGGTCAGTGAATGGTTTCTTCACCTGAAATAACTAATATTAATATATCCAACAATATTCTGTCTATGATCATATATGTGAAGAGTCAAAATGTAAGAGTCAGAATACACTGACTTATTTCGGCTAGCTGTTTCAGGCAAGCCCAGGCAAGCCCAGGCATTTTGTAAATCTCTAGTTGCTACCCCCCACCCCAAGCCATAGATTAAGCAAGCCCGAACATGTGAAAGCCTTATAAGGTAGAAACAGAAACTTCTGGCCCTACAGATAACAGTCAACACATTCCAATGCCCTAAAGACAGGCCCTACCAATAAGAATCCTCCCTGTACTCAGAACATAGGACCATCCAATCATTTTAAAGTGCGTCTGGCATGTGCAGGCTTCAGCAAAACTCCCCATAAAAAGCTTGCCCCACCCTGGTTCGGGGCTGTCAGTACGTATATGCTGCGTTGGTGAAATCTAAGGGCCCGAGCTTAAGCCCAAATAAAGGCTCTTTGCTGTTGCATACACTCCAGACTCTTGGTGGTCACTGGGGGTGGTGAGATCTGGGCATAACGTGTTCTTGAAGTTGGTAGAAAATTTTTCTCCAAATCTTGTGGTTTCTTTGAGTTATTACAAGGATCAATCTTGTGATGATGGTTTGAATGAAAATGTCCCTCCTAGGCTCCAAGTGTTTGGACATTTTGTCCGCAGTTGGTTGCGCTGTTTTGGGAGGTCTTAGAAGGTGTGGCCATGCTGGAGGAAGCCTGTCACTGGGGGCAGGCTTACAGAGTTTTTAAGCCTTGCGGGATCTCCAGGCACTGTCTTATTTCTTGTGCCTGCTTGAAGATGTAAAGCCTAGTTTCTGCTTCTGCTCCAGCCATCTCTGCTACCACACCTCCCTGCCATAACGTACTGTAATTCCCATGGAACCTTAAGCTCAAATAAACTCTTCCTTTTATAAGCTGATTTGGTCAGTGCTTCTGTCACAGCAAATGTGATTAACACAGGATGTAAAGGTTTGTGACTAACACAATCCTTAACATCCTGATTTCTACTAATATATGCAGTCTCTTCAATGCAACCTGATATAAATATATCTATATATACATATTTATATAGACATTATTTATAAATATATATAACATACATACATGATTTATAAATCTAAAAGTGTTCCTAGTCTTTACCAATTGATCAATTCCAAAAGTCTTTATACATTTTTAGGTATTTATTTTAAGAACACTACATCATAGTGTAAAAGCAATTTTGGATTCACTGTTATACAGAATAGAATCAATCAAAGAAATAAATTTAGATATCCAGATTATAATTCCAGTTTTATATAGATAGAAATATTAAGCAAATTATTTTAAGTAATGGACTCAGATAATTTTAGGGGAATAGCAACTGTGAATTTTGTAGGGTAGGTCAGCAGCCTAGCAAAATTATCACTTAGTAATTGATGTTAGATTAGAGACAGAATAGCTTCTACTTAAGAAACTTTAATTTGTACATTTTATTGATGTATTTTTGAATTTTATGCAATATATTTTTATCATGTTTAGATCCCCTCCTATATCTATACCCTTTTTCTAACCCCCACACCAAGCAGTGTCAACTTTGTGTCCCCAAAATAGCCTTCAGTGTGGGTTCAGCTACTGGAGCCTTGTCAACCTACCAAGAGACTCACCCTTAGATGAAATTCAATCTCCCCTTCCCAGCAGTCGCTGGTTGCCAATAGTTCTTTAGGTAGGATTGAGATTTCTTACCCACTTCTTGAAGTCTATGTTGGAGTTTTGTCTGACTTGAACTTACATGGGACTTGTCCATGTTTTTAGCATGAAGGTGTCAATTTTTGCTTTTAAGGCTCTTAAGTAATTTGCTAAACCCTGTCCCCATTTTCAAGGTTAATTTCTTTCATATAGTCAGACATTTACCATATCTATAAATGTCTTCACAGAAACCCCAAATTAGTGTTTGATCAAAAAACATGGGCTAGCAAATTTGACATCTAAAATTATTGCTACACCAAATATGCAATTTTATTGTGTATATCATATATGTTAAAGGTGCACTGTGGAAGTATTCCAGACTTTTATTTAAACTTTTTGAAACAGGGGATCCCTGTAGCCCCAGCTGGCCTGGAACTTGCTATGTAAACCAGGCTGCTCTGAACTCACAGGCCTGACCAGTCTCTGCCTCCAGATTTTTGGAAATAAAAGGTGTGCACCACCACACCATGCTCAGATTTTTAAAATCTTATTTATTTGTGTGTGTGTGTGTGTGTGTGTGTGTGTGTATAAGTGTATACACAAACATGTGCCACTGTGGAGTAAATCCTCAACGAACCACTTCTTTTCTTCCACTGTGTGGGTTCTTGGATTCAACCCAAGTCCTCAGGCTTGGTGTCAAGCAAGTACCTTTATCTGCTGAACCATCAATGGCCTAGTAGTCCATACAGAAATAAATTGTTGAGGGCACAATTTCATAAGACAATCATGTTCAGAAAAACATTAAAATTGTAAAACTGAAGGTTACTACATGGGTTATATTCACTTTTGTGCCAAAATTAAATTTATTTCAAACATGATATTATGTTGGTGCCTAACCTAAAACTTTTTATGTATATTTTAGTTTAATTTATTTGAAACTTAAGCCAAATTAAGTCTAAGACCTTAAACACTTTTCCTTTACTGCTATGTTCTTAATTATCTTGATATATTTGCTGTGGTGTTCTTTATTTTGGTATTCAAGATAGCTGTTATATTTCAATTATTTTGCTGCAAAATAAGTACATGTCATGACAGACACTGAAAGATAGAAATGTTTTATAGTTACTGTACATAAGTATTCTAATTTCTCTCCATATTTACTATGAAATAGAATAATATGTTATGAATGTACCTAAGTTTTGCAAGTTTTAGTTTAAAATGAGTTTTCTAGTAAAATATTGGGTCAAAGGAAGCTATTCTCTCACTACAGGCTCTCACTTAACAGATTTAATGATGCTCATTATTTTATTGAATACACATTCATATTCAGATATAACTTACAAAACTAAATGTTTTAATATATTTGAATCTATATATGTGGTACAAGTTGTATTGTTTGAAACATTTTACAAAGTGAAATATGCAAAGGATAAATGGATTTTACTTTGACCTTGCTACTTTTCTAATTACTGTACTTGAGTTAATGAATGAGTAAATATTAATCATTTCACAGTCAGATGCCTCCATGCATAACATGAACTGCTTATTCCTTGGCAAGTAAAATAGATGGGATATGCAGGGAAAGTTTCTAAAAGCATGGTTGGACAAAGCCATTACAACAGCACTATGTTGCATTTTAAATCATACAATGGTAAAACAAACATAAACATAATAAATAAACATAAGGAATCAGTAGGCCTCTGCATAAACAGTGAAGAAGTCTCATAATTATGTTTGTTCTTTGTGAATAGCTCTGATGATATTATAATGCTTACATCAATATCTTGCTGTTAATAACTTTTATGTATTTATGTGGTCTCCTCATCAGAGGAGCATTCATAAGCAACAATCATTTATTAAATTCCTTCTAATATACTTAGGTTGGCAATAACTCTTATTATTGATATAGAAACCTGTTTTGTAACAACTTGGGAGGCAATATATCCTAGTGATTGTCTCAAATGTCTTTAAGGAAAAAGGTAAACATAAAACATTTGACTCAAGTGAATACTCCAATGAATTTTCAGACTCTCATTTTGGCATGTTAATATGATGCACAACTTTTGTTTTCACAGAGGTATATGAGAATAATAAGAATCATATCTCTTTCTTAGGACATAATGATACAATGAATGCAATATGCACAGAATAGTCTGATATAAAATAAATATTCATATTTAGTTCCTCAACTGCAAAATCCAAAGACAGCGATAAATAAAAATCTTCCCCATGATCTTCAAACTACTTCAAATTCTTCTTCACGTTGTTTTTCTCCTCAATGAAATCATGCTCAGTGTCTGCAAAACTCCCAATATGTGACAACACAGACTCTACATGTTCATAGCTTTAGACAGAGAGCTGCGAACAAGTCTCAAATAAAAAGTACTTTTTGGGACTAGAGAGGTGGCTCAGTGGTTAAGAACACTGTCTGTTCTTGCAGAAGACTCTGGTTCTAATCCTGCCACCCACATGGCAGCTAACAACTGACTGTAACTAGTTCCACAGGTTCCGACAGCCTTTTCTGTCCTCAGCAGGCATTGCAGGAGAGAGGTGCACTTACCCACATGCAGGCAATACATGCATACTCATAAAATAAAAATAATAAATGAAATATTTTTAAAAAGTACTTTTAAAATCAGTATTGTTTCTATCCTAGGTCACTTCAAATTCCTTACATGACCATTAAAGTATTCCTTTGTATTAAAAATAAAGATTAAAAAATTAGAAGACAAAGGACCAGTGACAGAGGCACTATTCTTTCCTCAACTATAATGGTTGGACTTTATTCTTCTAACATCTATAAATTACTTCAAATGTGATTCATGATTTCACAGCATTTATATCATTTGGTTTATATCTAATACTAGAGGTGTATTTGTGACTTCAACTGATATGTTTACTGTGCTGTTTAGGGTTTTATTAAGGATTTTATTTATTTTTATTTTATGCTATCAGTGTTTTGCCTTCATTGATGCAATGCCCAAAGAGGCCAGAAGAGGGCTGTAGATACACTGGGACTAGAATTAAGGATGGGTGTTAGCCACCATGTGGTTACTGATTCCTCTGCTAGAACGCCAATGCTCTTAACCACTGAGTCATCTTTCTCTCCAGTCCTGGTGCTGGTTTGTTTGAAATGTCAACTTGATACACCCAATAATCACCTTGAAAGAGGGTCTTAATAAGGAACTACATAGACCAAGTTGGCCTATAGGCATGTTTGTGGAAGATTGTCTTTATTATTAAATGAGCTGGGATTACCCACTCTAAATGTGGGTGACACCATTTCAAGGGCTGGATCCTGAAATGTGTAAGAGTTAAACAATCTCACTGATAATTATTAGCAGCAGCAAACAAGAAAGCAAGAACTCCTATTCGCTCTTTGCTTTTGAATGTGGATATGATGCAAGTTCTTGAATTCTTCACTTGCCTGCCCAAAATGATGAACTGTAACCTAGAAATACAATCCAAACAATTCCTTTCTTCCTTACGTTGCTTTGTGTCAAAGTATTTTGTCCCAGCAACAGAAATCAAACTGGAACAGAAATTGGCACCTATGAAGTTGGGCTGTTGCTGTGTTGAATCTGGATGTATTTTTGAGGGAGGAATAAGAAAATCTCTGTAAAATTGGCCTGGAAAAGCCACTGAGTATTCTCAGTGCTTAATGAGCTATTCTTGTAAGAGTTTCAAAGACCGGAGTGATGAAAGTGATACAAACAGTTTGGGGCGTAGGGGGGACAAGGGCATTGTTGTGAACTTGGCTAGAGATTACTCATGCTTTCTCTAAGAATCTGAGTGTGCTCATTATGTTGAGGATGAAGAATCATCTCTGATTTATGAGAGATCATTACCAATGAGGTGAGAACTCCTCTGATTCACTGGGACAGCTGAAAGTATTTCCTCAGGGTTAGTATACAGAAAATGATATAGTTGTGTTCCAAGGGTGCCAGATTCTATTTTGAGTTTGCTGTGAAAGTGGTACTGGTTTTGATGGTATTAAGGTGTCATGTAGAGCAGCTGAGGCTTGAAATCTTGTGTCAGGGACAGAATTCAGAAAGGCTGTGAGAGGGCAGTTGTGAAGACTAAGCCTCAGTTGCAAAGAATATCCTAGGATAGTGGAATGCCAAGACTGTGGAATATTGGCAAAGCAGAGCTGCAGGTATGGAATGGAGGCAATCTAAGAGGGAAGCCGAGTGTGCCAAAAATAATAGACCTGGAGAAATGGAGCTACATGGCTCTTTGGTGCCCAGAAGATTGTGTGCCTCAGATTTCAGGCATTGAACTATAGGATTTAGATTTACACTGCTAGATTGTGATTTTGCTTTTAGGTGATTATTTTGTTTTAAGTATGTAACTTGTTTTGTATTTTTAGGCGATTAAAATCAAGAAAGTGTAGACTTTCAAAATGTTGGGGTTTTAAAAACTAAAACCATTAAACTTGGACCATATTTTATATTATTATATTAACACCTTTGGATACAAGTCTTGGGAAGCTGTGACTTAAAGCCATGTGTTCGTTTGCCTGGTTGACAAGGGTGGGGATATGATTGATTAATTTTTATCGTCAATTTGACACAGCCTGGAATCACCAGGGAAGGGAACCTCAAGGAGGGCTTATGTAGATCAGGTTAGCCTTTGGAAATGTCTGTGAGGGAATGTCTTGATTGTTGATTAATGTAGGAAGGCACAACCCATTTTCGACAACAAAATTTGCTAGACAGGATGTACTGAACTGAGAAAGCTTGATGATAGCAAGTGTGTGTTTTTATTCTCTCGCTGCTCCTTACTGTAGATGTGATGCTTTAAGTTCCTGCATTAACTGCTCCACATCCTACAACCTGGAATCATAAGCCACATATACCCTTTCTACTCCTATATTATTTTTGGTCATGATATTTTATTACAACAACAGAAATGAAACTAAGGCAGTCACTTTATAATCTTTTAATCTATTTTTTTACTCTAATCATTATTCCAACTTATGTCAATATTTAATTAGTTGTTTCATTAATCATTTTGATATATCATAAAATGATTAATCCTTCAGAAACATAAGATCAGAAAAGAGCCTATTATCCAAGATGTAAGCTAAAGAAAAAAAAAAATCCAGTTACGAAATTTAAACAAAAGCAGGTATTTAATGTAGACAGTTGACAACATAGAATCAGTAAGATTCTAGAGGGCAGTGAAATGTCTGAAACCTGACACAGAGGCAGGGCCACGTGACCAAAGGAGACCGTAGACGTCATCACTAGAGAGATTGCTTATTTGCTCAGTTAGCTTCCTATTGTGGCTGTAACTAATTACCACAAACTTAATGAGCTAAACAACAGATGTTGTTCGTTTGCAGTTCTGTAATAAGAAGTCTCTGAAATTAAAGTTCCCTAAATTTCAGACAAGATTAGGACTCTGACACCCTCCTTTCTGAGGCTTAAGATATCTCTCCTTTTCCAGTGTTTAGAGCTGCAGCATTTGGCCAGCATGCCCTTCTCTGTCTTCCAATCTTCAGCTAGCATTTTGCTGCAGTTGCCACAGTCTCTCCTACTGGTGTAAAAATCCCCATCTTATCCTTCTTACAAGAATGGGTTTTAGCGAATGTAGGACACAAACTTTATTGTGTTCGCCCCATCCCAAGACTATTATTTTAATCACACATTTTCACAGATTTTGAGAACTGATTCCTGGATAGTTTAGTAATTATTTCTCATCTTACTGCATTTTGCCTCTGCTGGACAGCTTTAATTGTCAACTTGACATACCTAGGTAGAGAGAACCTCAATTACAGAAATGCCTCCACTAGTTTGGCCTATGGTATGTCTATGGTGCGGTTGTTTGCTTGATTGTTGAGTGATGTGGGAGGGCTCAGCCCTCCTTGAGCAGGTAGTCCTGTGTTGTATAAGAAAGCAGGCTGAGCATAGGCAAGGGGAGGAAGCCAGTAACCAGTGTACCTCTGTGATCTATGCTCCAGATTGATGTAGTTTTTGTAATCATATCAATAGAAAGTAACTAGAATATTGTCAAAAATAAAAATTATGCATGCACACAGCCTTAAAAAAAGTCCCAACCCTAAACCTCTCTACCTACTATAGTACCACCCATGTCAAAACTCAAGGAAAAATTATGGGTTCTAAAGTCCTAACCCTGAACAGTTATGGTAGCTCAAGCTTGAAATGCCAAACCTCAGATAGCTGATGTATGAGAACCATGATTAGAGAACTAACTTGGCTACATAGCAAGATACTGTCAAAAAACAGAAACAGAAACAAAAACAAGAATGCAACAAAAATTCCATCCTACATCTTATTAACTACATTATTTACTAGAGGAGGAGATACTGAGTATTATCTAACTGTTCCTTATTTTTGTACATGCTGTGTGTTTCTGTTTATGCACATTTGAGTATGAATACTTGTATGTATGTGTGCATGTGGAAACCAGAAGTAAACAGTTTTTCAGGTGTTTTCTATTATTTTTTGAGACAGAGTCTCTCACTTGATCCTCAGCTCTCCACTTCATATAGACTGGCTGTTTAGCGAGCCCCAGGAGTCCTCCTGCTTTTGATTACTCAGCACTGGGACTAGGGGATCAAGCTCAGGTTTTCCTGCTTGTTCAGAAACGCCTCAATGATTGAGCCACTGAGTATTACATAACAGTTCATCTCTATCTGTGAACCTGTAAAAATCGCGTGAGTCATGTGCTTTTGAATGAAATGATGGACATGGAACAACTATAGCCATCCCCACCATAGACAAGATTTCAGGCTTAGTTGTCTTCATTAGGTTTCAGAGTCTGAGAATAATACTCAGTGAACCTTGGCTATGCCCTCAAGGCCAGAAGCTCTGTCACCATCTGGTCCCAAATATCTGTCCTCGACCATCCTTTCCTGTATTCACAGGGGTACCAGCTCACTGTTAAGTAGTGTTATCTTCCTAAGAATTTTGTTACTCTTTAAGCATTACTTATTTTATTCTTCTTGTGTATAAATTGACAGGGTTTCTTTCAATGTAACATTCTCAAAGAACTTACAGGTCTCCCATTTAAGTTATGGGTATACATTCAACTACACAGAAATATCCACAGTAGATATTTCCTAACTATATTTATTTTTTGTTCTTTTTACTTTTAATCATGTTTCCTCTGATGTGATTGAGAAAGAACTTATGGATCACATCTTAGAATCTCCAAAGAACTCTTAGTGAATAACTATAGTACTTTAAATACCAGGAATAGTATCTAAAAATTGTCTGGAGATGTCTTTCAATTTCTCTTTTAGAAGCTTGTTTAACAGTGTATGTCCTAACTATAGAATCCTTTGAAATTTGAATAGGATTATATATTTTAAAAGTTATTTTATGTATTATTTTTATATGTATGAGTCCATTGCCTGCATGTATGTGAGTGTACCTGTTTCATGCAATGCTGCAGAGGTTAGAATTTGGAACAAAAACCAAACAACAACAACAACAACAAAAACACAAACAAAAAAAACCAAGCTGATGGCCACACCTGTGAGGGCTTTTCTTAATCAGGTTATCAATAGTGAGAAAACTTAAGCTGCATGCTGGTGGCCCTTACAGGGGACAGCCCAGATGGAAGAAAGTCTAGGGAGAACATCTGCTTTTTGCTTCATTGCCTTAGTACCTTGATGGCAAGTTCATCAATGCTGTTTTTGCTGCTGCATTCCTTATCTAATGTGAGAACCCATCTTCTTCTGGATCCCAATGTGTGATGAAGACCAGCAGCTCTCCAGGAATCCTCCAGGCCTTCCCTGCCAGTTTGAGACTGATGAGCACTAGGCTCATGGTCTGAAGAGCTATTGGGTTCTCAGCATCTCCAGTGTGAAAACAGCCATTGTATTACTACACAGCCTGTATGTAAAGAAATATAATAAGTGTTCTTTTGATATGTATTCTGTTGGTTCTGTTACATAATAGAATTAAAATATAATACTCACTTTAAAGAAAGTAATCTGATTCTTGTTTTGGGAATACTCTGTAGGGTAGAAACAAAAAGGGAAAAATAAAAAAAAAAGAGAGACATCAGGGACACACAAAATGATACATTCATAAAATCATGTTGAATTCACCTAACAGGATATGGAAAGAGGACTTGATCTTGTAGATATACATTGCAGCATAATCAATTTTCAACTACTAAGAAAGTTGAAGATGACCAGAAAGATTGTAACCTGGCATTTGAAAATAGTAAATGTTTTGTCTATTAAGGAGAGCCATGCTGGGTATGTTGTCACACACCTTTAATCCCAACCCAGAACTCAGGAGGCATGGGCAGGTAAATCTCTGTGAAATTGACACCAGTTTTGTCTACATACTAAGTTCCAGATCAGCTAGGGTTAAAGAGAGAATTTGTCTCAAAAATAACAATAAGAAATTATGAAAGGAGAACCCGTGAAAGAAGAGCAAAGTTTATGGAAATTGTTTCTTGATATAGTACATTTCTGAAGTAGAAGAGGTCAGAAAATGATGTTCAAGGCCAAGCAAGGGTGATTATGTCAGAGGTTAGGATGATTGCATCAGTAATATTAAAGGATATGAATTAGGATACAGAAAAGAAATGATTGAAAGATGTAACGGAGGAGACAGATACAAATAAAGCAAGGGAGGGACAGAGGTATCAAAATGGAGCTGGATGCATGAACTATGAAAATTGCCATATATTTCTTAAAGTTGTAATAAAAATGTGGACATTTTTGGCATAAGAAAACTGAAATGAATCCCAAACTCAATATATTTAGTATATAAAATGAAATGTGGCCTTTAGCAAAATCATAATAGGAAAATTGTATTATCCTGTCTCAATTAAGTCAGAATATCTTGTGAAATGAGCTTGATCTCACTGAGTTTTATGTTTTGGAGGAAGAATATAAAAGTAGGAAGATTCAAGAGTCAAAACTTACAATGCAGCAAGAAAATAGTATGACAAAATGTATATAACAGAATAAAACCACTTTGCATTGTGAGAGTAACCTGGGATATAAGCCATGTTGAATTGAATTCTGAAGTAGCTGTTTTGCAGGGCAGTTACCAAGAAACCAGAGAACTTAATGAGGTTATAAACATGGACTGATGGATTCATGTAGGCATTCCATTTACCCAATACCTTATTTCCAAATATCTGGAAAATCCTTTGTTGGCAAGAGTTACCATAGCAAGTGGAGAAGGGACCTCCAAGTTCTTCATGTCTACAACTGTATCCAAGGCATTGTTGCCAATAGCAGAGGGTGCTAATATGGACAACACTGGCACAAAATGACTAAATGACAGTGGATTGTTCTCTACATTAATGCTACCGTATCTCTGATTTTTAGATACAAAATGTTAACATGCATCTATTTCAGATTTTCATCATGCTTATTTTGACACACTTTAGAATTCTTTTGGTAGAGATACTTTGCTTGGTGTCTATATATTGTCTTTATTCAAGCATCTGTGGGATGTCCTTTTTCTATTTTACAGTAGAAAAATGTACTGACAATCACAATACAGATATTTGTGGTAACCAGGATAGATATGCCTGTCAGCTTTCTTAGACTATTTCATGCCTCTTAAAACAAATGATTTTTGTTAAAATAGTAATACAGTTCCTGACACTTTTATTTACCCTTCAATTGTATTATTATCTTTGATCTTATCCTAGAGGTATGGGTAAAGCTTCCACAGATATCCATTGATATTTTCTATTTCTTAGGGAGTTCATTTTACAGTAAAAGTCAATCACCACGGGAGGTGCTCTTTACAAATGTCGAGAGCTCATCTCTCTCCGTTGTATTTTGGCTATTGAGTATTGTCCTCAGCCTAAAGAATCACATGGCTTGTTTCAGTGAATGGTCTGATATTTATTTTTCTGATTCCTGTGACTAGACAAGAAGCAACTTAAGAAAGGAAGGGTTGATTTTGGCTCATGGTTTGAGGGTACAGTCCTTCATCTCAAGGAAAGTGAGCAGCAGGAGCAACTCAGGGCTGCCACAGGAGGAACATGGTCTACTTCTTCATGTCTGGGTGGATTAGGAAGCACAGAAAGGAGGTTGGTTTCTGTAAACTGGCTTTCTCCTTTTATGCTTTGGTTTGGTCCACAACTCCAACCCGTGGTATAGTCCTAGCCATAATCAGAGTGATGCACCTCTGTTCAGTTAATGATCTCTGGAAATACTCTCAAGGTCATCCCCAGAGGTATTTCTCTCAGGTGACTTCAAATCCAGTCAAGTTGATAATGAAGACTAACCATCACAGATGAAAATGCATATGATACAAGCAAGGACTTCAAAAGAACTAGCATACTAGGACCTCTGATTATTCTATGGAATAAATAGCCAAGCTGTTTTGCTTTGATTTTCTGTTGCTGAGACAACACACTTTGACACAACCAATCTAGACATATATTCTCTGTGCTTGACCAGTTGTGGAACACTGTAATAGTCTCCACCTGTTGCAAAAAGAAGCTTTTTTGAGTGATGTATGGTATACTTGTTTGTAGATGTAAAGATCCATATTTAGCATACAGTAAGAAATTTCATCTGTCTAGAGAGATGTCTGAAATAGGGTTTTGTCTAGGATCTATTTATGACATCTCCAGCTATGTGTATTAGGCTACATTTACAGTGCTGAATGATTGTATGATAAGCTGCCTAGACCCTAGTGGATGAACAGCAAGGGACATCTGGGTACAAATATTTGACCAGATAGGCCTTAATATATATGATAGAACTCATGAAAACCAGTGGGGGGGGCAGGCTATGGAAGAGTGTGGATGGGGGAGGGGGTCTAAATTTGATTAAGATCTATTACAGGAAATGTGCAAAAGTTCAGTAAGAAGTTACAAAAAAGAGCAAGCTAGTGAAGGAAAAGGCTTATTTGGCCTATACTTCCAGATCAAGGGAAGACAGGGAAGAACTTGAGGCAGCAACCATGGAGAATGATTTCCTGCTGGCTTGCTCTCTGGAGTGCTCCCTGACTCGTTCTCAGCTGACTTTCAGATATTGCCCAGACTCCGCTGCCTAAGGATGATGCCACCTACAGTAAGCTCGGCTCTCATATATTAGTCATCATAAAAATGACAGTGGAAGATAATAATGACCCATGCTTTGTCTCCTCTTTGGTATGTAGTGTCATAAAACTAAAATGGAACATCACTGCTGGGCTTTAAACAATCCAGTTCATCAACTACCAGCCATTTATTCAGTTATTCAAATCACTCAGTGGACAGCCAAGCTACACATTGACACCACCATAGGAGGAACTCAGGAGAATTATGACCCTTATGCTTTCCAGATGGCCTGAATAATCAAAAGCTAAGTAACAGTATTTTCAGCCAATAAATTTTGGGTGGTTGTACAGAATAATTCATGTTTTAAAATTGAGATTATATTGGGTTTTGTCTGTTTGAGTTTGCATGGGTCTTGTGCATGCTGCTACCATTGCTGTAAGTTCATATGAATAAGACTCCAGAAACCTAAAAGACTATTTCCATGTGGTCATGTACCTCCTCCCTTGGCTCTTGCAATATTTCTGCCCCCTCTTCTGCAATGGCCCATGGGTTCATTGCCCTCTTTTGCTTGAGGGAGCTTCGATAGGCCTCAACATAAATGACAGAATGCATGAAATCCACTGTGGAGGATATAAGATGGTGCTGATGAGGAAGGGGTTATGAAGATGATTAGGATGTTGTATATGAAATACACAAAAATTTTAAAAAAAAAGAAATTGAGATTATAGTAAAAGGTACTGGAAAATGATTTGGTTTTACAAGCATAGCTAACAACTGGTTATCTTTACATGTGTGCCATATCTTACAGTTAAATATAGGAAAAAATGTAAATTAATTTGTGGCAGTAAGACCTCTTTAAAAGATAATATAGTGCACAGATGAAATGAAACACAGTCTTTACTCTTTTTTTTTCTTATGGATAGAATCTTATGCTTTTTTTTTTTTAATTACAAAAGGAAATTTGTTAAACTGGCTTATATGACACAGACTGGGGAGTCCTGTCTCAAAAAGGCCAAACCAAACAAAACCAAACAAAACAAAACTGTGAGCCAAAATAAACCTTCTCAAGGAAGAAAGTGACACAAAAATAATTAATATATCTGTTTTCCCTCTGTCTTTATCTCTACCTGTATATCTATATATCTATATCCATGTCTGTATCTCTGTAGCTACAATTCTGTCTATTCCTCCATCCCTTCATCCATCCATCCATCCATCCATCCATCCATCTAGATGGAAGCAGACACCAAAAATTCAGGGAAACATCTGCAATGAGATACCAGTACATACCCGTTCAATATAAGCATATTTAAGACCTATTAGTTTAAGTGTTGGTAAGGGTACCAGAGCAACTGGTATCTTCATAAGTGAGTTGTGACACTGCAAAATGATACATTAATTTTGAAAGCAATTTAAAATTTTCTTTATCTTTTGTTATTTGTCTTTTGTGTGTGTTTTTAATTTTGGGGATTAGACCTAGGGTCTTTTACAAGCTAGGCAAATGCTCTATCACCAAGCTGTAGTCCCAGCATGCCTCACCTGTTTTTCATGTTTTGTTTTCAGACAGGGTCTCACTAAGTCTCCCAGACTGGCCTGGAGCTGGCTCTGTAGCTCAGGCAGTTCTTAACTTGTTATTGTTTTGCCTCAGACCTCTGAGTCTTTAGGATGGCAGGCCTGTGCCACCTGACCTGGCACTGCTTTCTT
>NW_008335971.1:1919580-1928438 GCF_000622305.1 Nannospalax galili | reverse complement strand
TTCCAATGTGGGTCAGAAGTTTTCAGACTTTCTCCTTGGGTCTGGAATCTTCTAAGAATGATTTTGGCCTCAGGAACTTGGGTGTTGGACTGACCTGAGACCCTGGCCGTGGCGGTGCCACGCAGGGATGCAAAGGCAGATGGAGTGGGAAGAAGCCCCAAGATTTCCTAGGGAGTGGATTGAGTAGCTGGGTTGTACTGGATGCAGAGGATCAGGGAGAGGCAAAGTAAGCCTCGGAGCCCCAGAAAGAGGCTGTCAGCCCCAGAAAGAGGCTGGCGGGTGTTGCAGGATCAGGGAAGTAAAGGGAGGTGAGGGCGGGGCCAGGTCCAGAAGCAGTGCTTCTAGGGCCCAGGGAAGGCACTAAGTTGGTCTGAGTGAAAAAGATCAGGAAGCATTATTGGTTCCCCAGGTGTCTGGGAACCCAAGACTAGGAATGGCACAGGACCCAAAATAGGAGTAGAGAACAGCGGGGGAGATGGAAGGATGAACGTGGCTGGGAGAGTCGAGGCGCGGAGGGGTGCACGATAGACTCACCTCAAGAGAGGGCAGATCCAGAAGCAGTGCTCCTGAGGCCCAAGGAAGGCACTAAGTTGGTCTGAGTGAAAAAGATCAGGAAGCATTATTGGTTCCCCAGGTGTCTGGGAACCCAAGACTAGGAATGGCTCAGGGCCCAAACTAGGAGTAGAAAGCAGCAGGGGAGATGGAAGGATGAACGTGGCTGGGAGAGTCGAGGCGCGGAGGGCTGCACGATAGACTCACCTCAAGAGAGGCCTGAGGCCAGGAGAGCAGGGTAGGAGAGTTAGCTGGTCGTGCAGGTCCAGGGAAGCAGGGAGAGGTGAGGACGGGGCCAGGTCCCGTTGAAGCAGTGATTCTGGAGCCCAAGGAAGGCACCACGCTGGCCTGGGCAAAAAGGATCAGGAAGCAGCACCGGTTCCCCAGGTGTCTGGGGACCCAAGACCAGGAATGGCGCAGGGCCCAAACCAGGAGCAGAGAACAGGGGGGGAGATGGAAGGGCGAGTGATAGAATCCTATGCTTTTATGTAATAGCAAAAAAAAAATTCTTGCAACAAAACCTTACACTGTTTATTTTTTGCATTTATTGCAATGACATGTTGAAGTAAAAATAGGATAAAAATCTTGATATAATTTCTCTTTCTAATTCTAATCGTGTGTAAAAAGTACTGGTAATGTTCTTAGGGAAAATTTATTGTAATTGAGTGTAATGAATATCATAATTTACCAAAATTTTCTAGATACTATTTTCTCCTAGAAAGAACCAGAGCAAAAATAAGACAGAAGACATGTATATTCATCATTTTATTTATACATTTATTTTTGTGTTTTCACTATGTCTAACAGCTTAATTTTTTAGTATGTATGATACATAATCTGATTGTTTTGAAGTTTTTTTTTTCTGTGCAAGAAACAGTATACTCAAAGAATTGACATGAAGATTGTGTACAAGTGGCCCAAAGTCTGATTTCTTACTACCATTCCTGTCTAGAGAATGATACCTCAAAATATGGCATTTCTTTTGCATATTGTGATATTTAAAGTAAAAGAAAATAGAAAACCTTAGAACTAAATTCAGAACTAAAGCCCTACTTACTTTGCCTTGAATGTTCCTCCTCTAAAGCTCAGGGAAGAGAATTTCAGCAAAATTCCTTTAGGTGGCTCAAATCCTAGCCTGCTCTTGTCTCTGCTTCAACAAGTAAAATCATATTGCAATATAAAATACTGAATTCTGACAATACATCTGGGCAGAGTGTTGTCATTTGTCAGTTCGGTTTAATAATTGATCATTTACCATTCATTGTCAGTTCAGTTAGCCTAGCGCTTCATCCAAGGCCATGATACCTTCCTCAAGCCCACTGAGTCTTCTTATAATAATTTACCATTCCTTTGACATTACCCATTTTATCTTCCCAGTGAAAAACTGATATATGAATTTTCTAATCATTTTGGGTGGAGAATCATGAGCTCTCTTTCTCTCAGGGAATTGGAATGCCTGATTCTATTTCACTCAGTCTTTTGTCAGTTCATTCTAATAAGCATGCAAAGGAATCAGGGGTCATTTCTCTTTTCCTTTGCACTGCTGCTTATTTAATTAATAATGAGAAAAATTCAGTCATTATATAATAGAGAATATTCTTTTTTTAAGAGAAAATCTGTTAAAGGCTAGGTCTGTAAAGTTGCTTCCTTTATGTAAGCAGAATAGTAGACCCCTGGTAATGTCTGAAACAGAAACTACTAGAAAAACAAGCAGGTACTATAATCGGGTATGTATATTAAATATTGTATGCATATAATTATACAGAATAATAAGTAATAATTAAATAAAATAATTCCTTGACATTTAAAAACTTTTTCCAATGAGTCTTTGGAATTTTCATACAATGTACTTTGATAGTATTTGCACTCCCATCTTCCCCTAGATCTTACTACAGTCTCCCCAACTTCATGTAGTGTATGTCATTATTTTTATGCCTACTGTGTCTAATTTGTATTTCCAAATGCTCTTTGGTGAAGGTCCATCTCTTGGAGCCTGGTCAACCTACCCAGCATTATACTCTTAAAGATAATTCTCACTCTCTCTCTCTCTCTCTCTCTCTCTCTCTCTCTCTCTCTCTCCCCCCAGCAATTGATTGCCAATAGTTCCTCAAGTAGGTAGTGGATAATTTACTATTATTTTGCTAAATAAAATAACTTTAAAGATACCCTGCAACAGACCTTATATGTCTGGTCTCACTCAATATCTTATTGAAGGTAATTGTTTTTCTTGTTGTGAAGATATGGGGTGGCACACTGCCTACACAATAAGATCCAGATTTTTTAATGATGCAAGAATTGACATTTGGCATTATCACACTGACAAAACATTGAACATAAGCACAAGAAGACTATCTGCCAATCTGATCCCAACACAATAGTATGGATACAGTGGACAGATTATTTCATTAGACTGCTCAGACTGTCAAATTCCTTAAACTTTTGATTTTTTTTTAATTCTGGAATTTTTCATTTTATGTCATCATGTTGTTATGGCCCACAAAGAACTGAATCTCTGTACAGAATAAAGGGGAACTACTGTAATGTTTGAACAGATTTGTTTGTTCTTAGTATAATAATACCCAACTATGATATGGTTTTACATGGTTCTTGTCAACAATACTACATTAAGTACTTCACAGTGTGAAGTATTAATTATATAAAATACAATTATATTTACATCATTAAAAAGAAACCATATAGCTGAGAGTGGTGGCACATGCCTTTAATTCCAGTGCTCAAGATCTCTGAGTTCAAGGCAAGCCTGGTCTACATAGTGAGTTTAAGGCCTACTGGGGCTACAGGAAGACCCTGTCTCAAAAAGACTAATAATAAATAAATAAATAAATTGGATTACTTTTGGTTGGATTTCTTAACATTTCTAATACAAATGACCAACAAATATATGAAAAATGCTCAGAATCATTAGTCATCAAAGAAGTATAAACAAAGTTGTATGGAAAAACCATCCTATCCTATTTTGAATAATCAAGAAAATTAAATTAACAAGTGATGGCTATGTCATAGTGGAAAGATAGTACTTTTATGTTTTTAATTGCAATATAAATTATTATAGCTATTGTGGACATTAAGAAGAGAACTCAAATGATTAAAAAACAGATGTACTGTAGGATATAGCTATCTAACACTTAGGTAATTCTCCACAGAGAGTTGAACTGCATACCAAACTGATACAGACATATATATGTTTATTGTTGTACTAGTCACAATAGCTAACAATATATAAACAAAAAGATACCTATCAGTAGATGATAAAAGAAAATGATATATACATACAACATGAAATATTATTCAAACACATGAAAAATAATTTTTTCTCATTTTCAGCAAAAGAGGTAGAACTAGGAAACATTATATTAAGTGAAATAAACCATACAGACAGATAACTCCTCTCTCATGATGTGGAGTGAAAAAAAAAAACCTTTCACATGTTTTATATGATAGTGATTAATAGGGGCTTACAAATGAGGTAATGGGGCACTGGAGAGATGGCTCAATGGGTAAGAGAAAAGTTTTCTCTTGCAGAAGACCCGGGTTGAATTCCCAGCACCCATATGGAATCTGGCATCCTCTTCTGACCTCCCTGGGCACTGTACAACATGGGCGCACTTACGTACATGCAAGCAATACACTCATTAATAAAAATAAAAATAAAAAATAAAATATTAAAAGAAACAAGGTAATGGATAAGGAAATGTTGGATTTGATGAGTGAACCTTGTGTGTATGTCAGAAAATATAAAATATAACAAATCTGAACTCCATTAAAATTAGTTATTAATATAGGTAACAAAAATAAGACTACCTATAGAAGTTAATATCTGTCCTCCATTTTTGTTTAGCTATATTATTGTATATGTGGCATATCGTATGTGTATGTGTGTGCATAGGGTATGTGTGTGGTGCACACATAGGCATTTGAAATGGTACATGCCCGTGCTGTAGTTTACATAGATCAGAAGAGGATGTTGGTATCTTCTATTGCTCTCCACCCTACTTCTTTATGATAGGGTCTCTAGACAAATAAGAAACTTGCCATCTTGGCTATGCTGATTGGACAGAAAGGCCTTGGAATCCATCTGTTTCTACCTCCCAATACTGGCATTATAGGCATATGCAATCATGTCTAACATTATTACTGGGAATTAAAGCTCAGGTCCTCATATTTGCAGAACAAGCACTTTTACCCAATGAGCCATCTCCCCGGCAGCTATTTATTTATTTATTGTCAAACATCTTAAGTGTCATTTCCTCATTCATATTATCTTGGAGGGTCTGTCAGATTTAAGGCCTGACATTCATCTCTAATGAGTACTAAATTCAACATAGTTGCTGAAGTGAGTCATAGCATTACTATAATTGCTGGTATACTTGTATTCCTTTTGCCTTCAGGATAAATATAATATACAGTTAATGTTTAAAATGATCCAATCTAATAAGCATAATTAAAAACTAAATAAAGTATTTAAAATGACACATTTATTTTAATAGAGGCTACATAGATTTTTGGAACTTTATTTTTGTACCAAGGATACTTAAGCAAGGTAATATAAAATAAGGGAGTAGGCATAAGAGTGGTGTGGTGGAAAGGGCGTGGTAAGGAGTGCTTATGACTTTGAATCACTCCTAGCATGAGAGTCATATTAGCTTCAAAGAGGTGCCGTGCTTAGATCTGCTCTTCAGGATACAGAACAGAAGAATATCTGGCCACCCACTAGGATGAAATTGATGACCAACTGAGCAACGGCAAGCTCTGGCAAGTATGTCGATGATACACAAATCCTGATTGAAAATCACTTTGCAGTTTCAGAGTATTGCAACTGTTTTCAGGGGATGGTTTAAATTTTTTTCCAGTTAGCTATTAATATGAAATTCATAATTATACATTTACTTTTTACTGCCAGTGTTATGGAATTATGAGATTATATAACAAATATAAATTGTACAAAATGTTATAACAAAGCTCAAAAGAAATTTATGATTTCTTATACACCTCTGCAGTTTGATATATTTAGAAAAGGTTTTAGCTACTAGCTTTAAGTTTTCTATCTTGGCATTCAATAGTTATTGGTTATTTTCTATTACTCTGATAGATTCATAGTTTCTGTGTAGGTAAACTTTGAAAAAATTGTGTTGAGACTATCATGACTTCAAGAAACAAAACATACCAAGGACTTAAAATTCCCTCCAAGATTGAACCAAGGACTTTCTCAAAAAGATTCAACACTTTTAATACTGTTAATGCAGTTGATCAAAATTATTTTTTCATGCTTTCAAAAGTCATATATAAGTAAATATAAAGTTCTCTTTTCTACTCATAGAGCATAGTTTGGGGACTGAAAGTTAGAGAATAGCTTGACTTCGTAATTTGTGATTTATAACATCAAATACTTCTGTAAACCCTTTCTGCATTTGCAGAATTGACCACCACAGTCCACACTTTCCCAAACTAGAGGCCTCAAAATTCCTTTTTTTTTTTTTTTTTAAATCTAGTCATATGACCTGGCTCCTCTAATTAGGTAAGTAGGTTAGAGTTAGGTGAGAATGAAAAGCCTAGTCACTTCTGTTTAGTACACATGCAGATATCCCTCTTTCAGAAGTGGGATGACAGGGCAGAAATTGTACCACTGAGTCTCTAGGAACATCAATATTGCTAAAGTACAAGGATTCTATACCTAGCTGAGGGAGCTCAAGGAAGTAGTCTCCTTAGAGACAAGGAACTTCACAACCTATCCTATGTTACTTTTCTATTAACAAACTCGTGTATGTTTGGTTTTATTTCTCATAGCTAAGAAAATAATCACGATAAACAGTTTGGATCTTCTGATCTCTTACAGTACCTAGCAAAAATGTGGCACTCAGTGATTGATTTTATTTTGCATGTGCTGTTCTTGTGTCTGAAATGTTCCTGAAGTCTTCCATATTTGATTCCTAGTGGGAGGCAATGGAAGTTTTAGGGAAAAGCCTGCACGTATCTGGCAGCAGCAGGACACTAGGGACAAACTTTTGAAACTTGCACAGTATCCCAGGTCCCTGTTAGTTTGTTTTTTTGTTTTTTGTTTTTGTTTTTGTTTTTGTTTTTGTTTATTTTGCTTTCTGGTTCTTTATGATGTGAACAGATTCCCTGATAAGTTCAGATACTTTGAACTGAGCAGATCTCCCATGCCAATGGACTGAAAATGTTTACCAAAGTAGGACTTGCCCTCCTTGCATTGATTCTGAATATTTTCCTCAGAGTGACAGAAAAATAGTTAATACACTGAGTTTTATGGCCAGATAGGGAATAGAATCTGGATTGTATCCCTGACTTTTAAATGTATATCCTATCTATCCTAACAAAAATACTACACGTGAATATCTAAGTACCTGATTATCATACTCAGAATTCCAAAGGAAAATATGTAATTTTGTCTCTTTGAGTATTTTGTATTATCCATGACCAAAATTGATCTACAAATAAATTCCTTACTTAAGAAAGGAACCTATCACAATTCTGACCAATTATAGAAGTGTTGGTAGTGCCTGACTGATCACATGAGGCACCACAATGTAGCCAAGCTTCCTTTGATCTCCGTGCTAATCCCTCCCTCTGGGTCCCATGTTTTCCCATCAGGTTCTTCTTGCTAAGACAGTTTCATGGGATCCCAACCCACCAGGGGCCTCCCCCTGCCCCCTCACCCCTCCACCTCAGCTTTTGATCCTATCATAGCCGATAAACTGCCTCCAATTAGGAGATTAGGACCCATCCCCAACCTCCTCCTGCTCCCCAGCCTGAGGCACAGCCAAGTCCTCCCCTTGCTCTCCCCTTGGTATACTCTCCCTGCCTCCAATTCCAGGGCCCAATCCAGCTCTCCTCCTTTCTCCAACTCAAACTCCCTCTCCATACCACAACCTTTCCCCTCTCCAGCACCACTCTAAGTCCATCACCCACTCTCCTTCCCCTAACTCTCCTCTACATACGGATATCCAAAACCTTAAACACCTCCTTGCCAAATATTCCCTAGTCTCCCCTATACTGGCTTCTAGTTCAAATAACCCGTTTATCCTCCTGTATCTAACTTCTACTTTGATTCCAGACCCTGCTTCAGATACCCCTGCCCTTGCATCCCCTCATGGACAGGACACCACCTCCCATCTCTCCCACTCCAACAGTTATAAAGTCTGAACAGGGTTCAAAAAATTACCATCTTCATTACTTCAGCTGTGTCCACTAACAAAAATCATCACAATTAAACTTGTTGACTTGACTATCATATTCTTTAATTGAAGGAGGAGGGGTAAACAGGGTCATTGGACCCTCACCTGAGTATCCAGCTGCTCTTCTCAGCCAACTGTACGTAATTTGACCCTGATCACATGGTCTCCTGGACTTGGGGAAGACTAAAGTATATTATCTGGAAAAGGCTAGGAAGGCTTGCTCCATGCTGGGTTAAGGGTTTCCAAAGTAAATACTCTCAGGTCACTCATATACCTCAGCAACCCCTCACTCATCTCTGTGAGTAAGCTCAGTAAATTCACTGGTTCCCCAGAAAAACTTTAATGTAATCTCTTAAACATTGGTTTGATACTACAACTTAAAAGGGGGAAACACTCTGCTTAGTAATCCCAAGGAAAAGAAGTCTCAAAACAGATGAAAAATGTGTTTGCTAATGTTATTGTGTCTCATGGTTATTAAAAAAGGAAAATGGAAAATTGGAGGATGTTGGAAGGATATGAGAATGGAGATATTTTTAAAGGATTATGTATGAAAATTATGATGGCTGGATACTTCCAGAATTGACAGAGAAATGAGAAAGTTGGGCAGGTGATGAAGGTCTGTGTAGGGTTGTTATAATATAACAAAGATGAGAAAAGGATAATGTGTACACAACCTTGAAATTTCTAAGGTCGCAGCTTAGTCAACTAGTCTAAGGATGTCTAGTCAAGGTTTATTTAAGGATGTTGCCCAAGCTCTATCTACATATCACATGGTAATTAATGTACCAGACTGGTGTAACTAACCTTGTTGGATGTTTAATAGCCAGACTCTAAGGCCTATATTAATCTTGTCAGAGGGACTTAAAGGGACAAATTTTTGTTCCTGGCCCTCCAAGGTCAAACAAGTTCCAAGGGCTATGGCGCATCTCCCAAAATGTCCTGTAACTTTGGTGAGTCACCTGTCCTCTTGTTCAGGGAGGCCATGGAGACCCCAGAAGATGGACTTAAACCAGTGTCCAGTCTGCAAAGAGGAGGGTCAACACAGAGGAAACATTTCCTCCATGCTTCCAAGTGAAGCCCTGTTCAAGCAAG
>NW_008335971.1:1899609-1919165 GCF_000622305.1 Nannospalax galili | reverse complement strand
AATACTTGAAAACAAATCCTGAGTCCATCGCTCTCGAGTTCAGCCCTGGCAGAAGAAAAAAAAATGAAAAATGAGTTATTACCTTGGTGCTAACCATTGCTCCTTGCCCCTTCTACTATTTTCAGGACCAAATCCAAAAACTAACTCTTACTAATTTTAATCGGTTGTTACTTTCCTTCCCTCCACATGTACACAAGCGCCTGTCAACCACTGAGGACCCTGTTGAGATGCATGAAGAGGGAACCCCTGCTGTCTGACCAAAGCCTAATCCAGCCCCCTACACATTGACCCTGTCCAGCAGGAAGTAGCAAGATGACAACGGTGCCCCCTATCCTATAACACAAAAGGCTGGAATGTTAAGGTTCAGATAGCCCTGCCCCCTCACCAACAGGATCACAAGGACTGCTCATGCTCCTGAGAAAAGGGAACCTAGCTGATAAGCACCTTGGTCTTTGAAGTCAAGAGAAGCAGGCTTTTCTCCACTGTTTGGCCAACACAGCAGGCTTCCCCTTTGATCTCCAAAGATGACAGGTTTTAACAGTCCTGCTCTCCCACTCCCCTCCCCTCCAACTTAAAAAAAAAATACATCTTTCCACCTTCTGCAGGAGGCAAAAGCCTCCCCTTTAAAAGACCCCAGCTCAAGACCCAGGCAGACATTTTCCCTGCCTGGAAAGGAATCTGTCCCATGTGTTCCTTTGCTAATAAACCCTATTTTGATGGAGTTTTAGCTGTGCCTCGGTGCCTCATCATCCATTCGCTCGTTCTCTGCCAACTTTTTACCTATCAGTAGGTGCCCCATTAATTTGGATCTACAGCTCTTGAAGAAGTTTAACCGTGAGTGAGCTGGATCTTATTCTGAGATGTTCTGATTATTCTTAGACTGTTCTCTCAGAACAGAACTCTATTCTAGTTGCTGCATTCTACTGTACTTTGAAAAGGGCTTCTTTTGTAATTATCAATCAGCATATCAAGCATGTTATGAACATTTGATAACAGTTTAAAAAGAAATATGCTATTTTTATGATCCTACTAATACAGAAACACACAGCCACAAACAGATGTCAGAAACTTTTGCCACCATGTTGCTTGCAACACCATTTTTTGTAAAGTCATTTTTGTTTTCCGTACCTTCACTATCCCACTGTCAACTCTCATGCACACAATGCATTGCTCAGAGTCAGAGGCATAACTAAGTCACAAATAGGATCTGTGATATAAAGCTAAACTTACGGTTTCAGATTAGCTTATGAGCGATCATTACATCTGGATTTCAAATCAACGTTTTACTTAGAAAGAGTATATAATTCTAAATGTTCTCAAACATATGATGGACTTGGTTTACAAGGCTAAATAAAATTTTAACTTATAAAGCTTATGATAAAGAGTCTTTCTCATTTTCCAAGTCTTTCCCACAGCAGTGGAAGACTCTTACATTTCTGATCATTTGCTACAAAAAGATATGTGTTAAGCTAGCTTAATCATTTATGAAATAGACAAATATGGGGGGGGGAATATCTATGTTTCATTAATCTCTGGGTCTTTTGAAATATTTTATGGTTAAACCATCTAGAAATGTGTCAACTGAGTCAATAGTTACTATACCTCGAAGGTATTATTTCTTCCGGGAGAAATGATGAACTATGGATACATTTTTTATAGCCTCAAATCATCCTTTATAAAATGTGACTTGCTTCCCTGACCTGAAAGTCAGCTGTCTTGAGTCTTGTTAAAACTACAGGTGACAAGATTTTGTTCTAAGAATCATATTATAGTAAGCATCTTCCTCCACAAAATCTTCTCATTCAGTTCTTGGCTCCTTAACTCAAGTAATATTACATTTTAGAAATACTCCAAGGTTATAGCTACATATGTGATGAAAAATGGTCTTAAGGATAACTAAAGACTAAGTCACATATCAAAACTAACACTTGCTGTGCATTGCAAAGAAAAGTGGCTGCCCACACACTCTTCAGCAAAGTAACACACAGGAGAGATATGATTTTAAAAACCATATATATCACTGGCATAAGAGTCCAAAATGTCATTTTATGATTTCTGTTGAGGTTTTTATGGAAGAAATTTATTCTTGAGATTTAAAATGATGTAGATTTTACCTCTTGAGATTTAAAAAGATTTTTAATAATAATCTTATATTTACTTAATTAAAGGGTTTTTTTCCTAAGAAAATATTTTTACATTTTCAAGTGTTTTTCTTTCTGTGATCACTGTGAATATTAATCAAAAATACATCTATGATACATATTATAAAACAACTGTAAACTTAAGAGTGTAAAAACTTAATTTTTAAAGTACAATTTTTACTGAATTTTGTGACTATCATACAGTATATCTTAACCATATTTAGACCACTTCCATATCTGAACTCCCTGATAGCCCACCCACAGGATTCATGCATTCTGTCAAAGATATTAAGGCTTATGGAGTCAAGTTTGTGTACCTAGATGTCCCTTGGTGTGAGTTAGTCCATTGGAGCCTGTTCAGCCTATCTAGTGTCACTCCCTTAAAGATCAACCCTCCCTCACCTGGAAGTGATCAGCTGCCAATAGTTCCTCAGCAAAGATGGGATTCCTGTCCATTTATCCATGTCTATGCTGGTTTTTGTCTGATTGAGTTTGTATGGATTTTGTGCGTGCTATCACCATTGCTGTAAGTTCATATGAGTAAGTTCCCAGGAACCTGGAGGCCTTTGTTTCCTTATGTTCATGAATCACAGTGGACTCTTCAATCTTTCTGTCCCCTCTTTCACATTAGTACCTGAGCCCTGCATGGGTGAGGGTTAATATGAATCTTATCCAGGAACACACACTCTGCAGTCTCTTATTCTCTATATTCCTGCTGGTTGTGGACATCTGTATTTATCACCTTTTGTTGCATGAAGAAGCTTTACTGGTGAGAGTTGAGAGATGCATTGTGTTGGTCTTCCAAAATCTCATTTTGCAACAAAGTGAAATGCATAGTATATATTTCAATACATGATTCAAAATGGCCAGTTTAAACACCATGATCTTCATGCACACAAGTTAATTCTTAAACAATGTACAGCAGCCATTAGATAGCAAAACAATTTGGGGAATGAAAATTGTTTTCCAACATAGATTGTATCAGCTGAAACAGAGTTGTTGAGGCAAATGTCCTGTAATATTTCCTTTTCCATTTATAATTGCTTTTCCTTCCCCTATGCTTGTACCCCTATTCTAATCTCAGTTCTTATTTCTAAAATGGAGGCAAAATTAGCTTCAAGGCAGTACATGAAACTTTTTGTAATATCAGAATTATTTTAACTATATAAAATGACAGAGGGTAGATAGATGCATTATAGATATATGATAATCTTCCTACAGTTTTGTCTTATTTATAATTCCAATGAATTGGATTACATCCACACCATAACCATTTATATGAACATATCCAGAATAATGATTATCAAAACATGAACACCCAGTGGTATGTCAAGTTAACAAATGGAGTTTATTGTCACACTGGATTATTTGTTTTGGTGATGATGAGGTAGGAGTACAAGGAAGAAAAAAATGTTTCTCAGTGTGTCATACAGAATCTGTATAATACAGAATCTGTATTAATGACTTTTAATAACCTTGCAACTAAAAGTTTACTTTAAGAGATAAGAGCAGAAGCTAGAAATTGGCTAGGAAATTTAGGGTAAAAAGTCCCCAAAATAAAAATGACTGGTTTCTCTTCCAAGAGCTGAAAATTCCTTTTATCTGCCAGTGAACTGGCCCCTATCTGAGGCCATAGATGCTAGAACTATCTAATCTAAAGATATATCTGGTTCCATCATAGCCAGAGGTTGGGGAGGCCTGTAGGGGTCTGGTTTTTTCCTTATCTGAGGCCCTGACCAGGACCTCCCTCAAAGGACTTGAACACCTGCAATGAGAAAGTAATACCCTCTTCCTGGAAGACATGCTGAGGATATGACAAGGACCACCTGGACATCTGGAATGAGAAATGGACTGATCAGCTCATGTCCCTCTTCCCCTCCTCCCTCCACTAAATCCTTATTAAGTCTTGGGAATGAGGCTCAGTAGTATCCCATTCCTGGGGACTCATTGATGTACAAGAGCTCTGCTTCTCTATCTTAAGCTCCCTATAATAAAATATACCTTTCTAAAGCTTACCCTCTGTGGTCAGTGAATTTCACTCTTCACATTCACAAGACAAGAGCCCAAAAGCCTCTGGTATGAGGTGTATTTGGTGGCCTGTTGAGTTTCCAGGACCCAAACCTCTGAGGCTAAACATAACAGAACCAAGAAGGGCTCCATTGCTCTCAAAGACACCCCATAATTCATGTATCACAAGAACACGCACTGACCCATGCTCTCTTGTGACCTGGGCACCTGACCTTGATTCTTTGGAACCTCAAATTGGTGCTCTAAGCACAGATAATGCGTGAATGTGGATGTGGTTGAGAATTAACAAATTAAAGTACTGAAAGGCAGCACAACTTCATTGAAAACAATGAAGACTGAGAAGAATGCTTGACGTTGTTCATATGAGATATTTTAGGCCTAGGGAGAAAATGGCAAGGTTGATAAAGATAAGGGTGGATAGAAGCTTGTAGATCTCCAGTTGAAGCTAGAAAAATGGTTTTGAGTAAATTTATGGATGAGGTGTAGCTCAAAGCACAGTTCTAGGAGACACTGGAGAAATGGGTACTCCTTGAGTTCACCCATCCTTAAAAAGTAAAGATTCAGGTTTATTTGTTCAGGCCTAATTGTAATGTGTAATGGTAATGCAGCATCACTGATTTCATAATAAAAGAATATAGCTAACAATAATTCAGTTTCTAATATATTAGCAAAATCTCAGATTAAATTAAAATAGTAATAGAAAATACACAAAATATACAATTTCTGTTTTTGAAATACAGAATGTACAAATCAAAAACATCTATAGATATATCTAATTTTTAAATTACTTTTTTTTGTGTGTATGAATGTTTTGCCTGCAATCATGTCATGTAATGCCTGCAGAGAATAGAAAAGGAGGTCAGATCTCCTGGAACTGGAGTTATGGTTGGTTGTTAGCTGCAATGTGGGTGCTGGGATTCAAACTCTGGCCTTCTGCAAGAATAGGTAATGCTCTTAAACTCTGAGCCTTCTCCCTAGCCACAAAAAAATATATCAAGTTTAACACAAAAAATCTAATACAATGATGTCAATTCTATCAAAAATGATCTATGAGACTCACATAAATCTTCCTGTCTATTCCATCTCCACACTAAGACAATAACATTTTTTGCCCAAGATCATGTCTTTAGAATGACCCAACAAACTATTATTACTTCTATTGCCTGATTTGATCATGGTCCTTCTTACAGTTTGTCTGAAGAACCTTAAATGTCAAGACTGTTTCCTAAGTCAAAATCTGAGTCTAGGCTCCTGTTCCCTTTTCTTAGCACATTTACTTTAGGAAATTTACAATAAAAGCATTTCTCTGTCACTTTGAGATATAAATTTCTTACAATTTAGAATTGTATCTTCTGGGATATGGCAGTCATCACAGAAATATGAGCATTTAGGGTAATAGATCCTATCTCTTAGCTGCCATGTGAGGATATGAGACTTTGTTAAGAGTTTTCTGTAATTACAAAATAAAATATTGGCATAGACATTTCCTTGAATAAGTACAAAATATCAAAACCATAACAGATCGCAGAGACACGTTATCTACGTTTATATGCATCAATACATATTTTTGTATATTCCACATTTAAAGGCCGCCTCCTACCATTTGTTTCAATAGAGTTAAGCTCATTTTGTACTGAATCAGAACATCACCTATGGTACCTATGTGAAAACATTTATTATCATTTTATAAACCGAAGTATTTCTTTATGAAAAAAACATTCTGGATATTCATTTATATATTCAATGAATTCTCAATCAAAATCCTAAAACATCTTTAAGTAAAAACTGTGCTTGTTTTTCCAAAAATGTTTAGAGAAATAATAGCTTCAAATACCAAAATAAGTAAACTAGAATAGTTGAACAGATTACATTGCTTCAAGCCTTAATGCTACAATCATCTGAAAAATGCAGCAATAAGATAAAGATCTTTGCTCTCTCCCTTTCCAAAATGCCCCACATACCAGCCTAATAGGGATCTATTCTTCTCTCTCTCTCTCTCTCTCTCTCTCTCTCTCTCTCTCTCTCTCTCTCTCTCTCTCTCTCTCTCTCTCTCTCTTTCTCTCTCTCTCCTAATTCCTGACTTCATGTTTATGAACCTTGAAATACAATTCTTTACTTTTGAAAATAACTTACCATATCACTGACTCCTATCAGCATTGACCAGTGTATCCTTGCTTGATGTCACACTTACCAATTGAAATCACAGAATAAGCACATAAAAATATGGAAAATACAAGAAAAAACAAACACATCCATCAGTCTGTGATAGCCTTTTAACAAAATGATAAATTAGAGAATTTCGTTTTAAACCATGCAAAGATTCTACTATACATACATGTGCAAGTATTGGAGTAACAAACCTATAGTTTGGTAAGAATGTGCATACCTGGAAATGTTATGTATGTCTGGTAAGGATGGGAAATGGATTTAATACCCTGAAAACAGTGTGGCACCATTTCTATTATACAACATTTTATAATATGATCTACAAATTTCACTCCATGAGACTTAGCTCAAACAAAGAAAAAAGAAAATCAAAAAACAAAAACAAACAAACAAACAAACAGCAAAGAGCCTTGGATTGGAGAGTTGGCTCAGCAGTTAAGACCACTGACTGCCCTTCTAGAGCACTGGGTTCAATACCCAGCACCCACATGGAGACTATCAACCAACTTGTAACTCCAGTTCCAAGGAATCTGATGACTTCTTCTGGCCACTGTTGTCATTGCATGATACCGGTACATGTACATAAAAGCAGGCAAAATACTCATACACATAAAATAAAAATATATTTAAACAATTTAAAGTAAAATAAAATAATGAAGCATATGCATAACACACTTTGTAACTTAATAGTAATAAAAATAGGAAATAACTAAAAATGATCCTTTGTCAATGGTTAACATACATAATGTGTTAGCACAATATTTCTTTAAAAATATTATTAGATGAAGAAAAAAATATTTGTATCATCCCCATATTCGATAAGAAAAAGGATACTAAAAGTATATATAATCTGATTCATATATGTGAAAACTTACAAAAGAGAGACCTAATTCAATATTAATTATTGGATGTGCATCTGAAGATTTTTGAAGATTCAGTTTTGTGTGATGGGGAATAGATACCAAATGCATCATAAAATGAAATTTTTTGATTATAAAAGATGTACAACTGCCCTACTCATGGAACTGCACATGAGCACATTTAAAATGGACACATTTGACTATTTATAAAATCATGACTCAAGACATTGATTTTAAAATATTTACACAAAAGAATAAATATCCTAGACTTGGCTGAAGGAAACACAAGACCAGTATGATATGATGCAATGTTTATAGATATTTGTATTTAGACATTTCTCCCGATTGGCTGGTTCTTCCAATGGGCAGGGCCTGACATGGAGCATGGACTACAAAGGAGCTGCTTGGGGTCATCTTGGGACTGAAGCGGTGAGCCTGGAGGAAGGTGCAGGTTGGAGGATATCGAGAGAGAGATGACCCCTGCACCTCACAGGCATGGACATGAGAGTGGGCATTTACTGACCTGGAACGAGACTACAGGCCCAAGATGCATGGGCGAAAGTTGATGGAGACTATGGGTGGGGCCTCAGGAGCATCTGGTGGCTGGCTCTGAGCCACAGGGCAAAAGTGCTTGTCTCTGTGTAAGTTTCCCAATTTACCCCCTCCCTACCCACGGGCATAAACCATAATAAACTCACATAAAATATATTATATGGTTTGTCTGATCATGCAGGAGACCTAAAGGGAATTCGGACCACAATACACATTCACAGCTTGAATGGGACCATTTGGGTTTGCATGGCAAGATTAAAACTGGAATATACTATGTACCCTTCTCCTCTTATCTCCTTCATAGCCCAGTATATTGTATCCAGATGCTTGCTTACTTTTCCCCATAGATATACAACAAGCTTCTCACGCTTAGGAGTAACCAATGCAAGTATGCTATTGTCTACTCCTTTTCTATCTGCTTCTTTTCTTGCTTAATAGTAGCTCCTTCATTAAATGTTGCAGACTATAATCCATGAGTCTTTTTTGTTTACTTTTTTGCCTCATGTTTCTATCAAATCCTTTAACAAATCTTGGTTCTGCATTTAAATGTTTGCAGAGTCCAACCCATTCCTCCTTTTCCAGCTCTGAGATGCTGACCCAAGAGAAATAACTGCCCAACTGAACTGTGCAGTATCCTTCTGGATGAGCTCACTACTTCCCCTTTTCATCATCAAATTTACCTCTAAATAAGCAGGTAGAGTAATCCTACTAACTGATCAGTCACAA
The DNA here is from genome assembly GCF_000622305.1 of Nannospalax galili. Lineage (NCBI taxonomy): Eukaryota > Metazoa > Chordata > Mammalia > Rodentia > Spalacidae > Nannospalax > Nannospalax galili. The sequence continues at coordinate 1,910,692 of NW_008335971.1, read as the reverse complement.
CATGTCCTTCCTCTGCTCAAATTCAGACAACACTCAGAATAAACTCAAAACATCTGACCATAATCTAGAAAACCTTCTTTATAATTCCTGAATACAATGTTAGTAAAACGAAATTTATCTGTAAAACATGACCTATTACATAAAATACACAAAATCAGTTCATACAAAGATATATATTTTCTGATTACAGTCCTAGCTACAAATGATAATTAGAAAGCATTCCTGGTGTTTTCCAGTAGCTGAAATTGGGAGCACATGGAAGAGGAGCAGTGAGTCCAGGAGGCACACTTGTCCAAGTGAGCAGAACCTGATTTCCAAGTTGTAGACTTCAATCATCAGGTCACTTTGGAGGGCTTGTTTTCTGGGTTGAGACCCATCTCAGGTTTCTGCCCATTTTAAATTTACTTCCCAATGCTTCTGAACGCCCAAAATCTGTGTGGTTATGAATCACACTGTATGCTGATTTTTCTTACATGATTTTCTCTCTCATCTTATATGACAGGTGTTAGTTACATGATTATGTTTCATTTCAAAAGATATAAAAGTAGAGCTAAACTACTTGGCAATGCAACACTAGATGTAATCTGTATGGATATGATTATTACTAGTCATAATCAGTTGCACTTGGATCCTTGGCTACTGTGTATGTCTATAAAGTCATTGGGTAGATTCAATGGTAATGTTTATCACCTCTACCAATTAACATGACATAAATTCCAATGCTTCCTCCTAAAATATAACACATTTTAAAATTTTTCTTGACTTTCTTTTTTGTGTGTGTGTATCACAGAACATCCAAAACCATCTTATTCAACAATACACGGACTTCCCAGAGGGCACCCTCCCACAGACTCCCTCCCCTCACTAGAGCCCTTATAATCTGATATCCCTGTTACTGTCTGCTGTGTTGTTGGGCACCCCCAGCCTTTCCTCACTACTTGTCCATCTGATGAATATAGTCAGCCTATCTAGAGGTCTTTGTTTTAGGAGGGTCAGCTGTTCCTCATCTAGCAGCAATCAGTTGTCAATATTCTTTTAGATAATATTGAGGTCTGCTGTTCACTTTCCCATTTCTATGCTGGGTTACTATCTGGGAGTCCCTTTGGCCACCCTGGCCAACAACTCAAAAGAAGGTATCTCCTCCTGGCAATGTTGCTTGTTATGTAGCCTTTAGCCATGCATATGGACTCTTGAAAATTATATTTTCCCCTTTAATCTTTGGTTATACTTTCCTTTAGGAAAGTATAGTCGGCCCAAATAAACCAATTTATTTTTACTCTGAAGGGCGTTTGAGGTGGGCTTGGGAGGATCCCTTGGCTCCTTTCTTAACCAGTTCTACCTATGTGCAGAAAAGTCAAAGGTCCTGCTCGACCATGGTTGGCTTCTCTTGGAAGCATGGAGGAAATGATTCCTCTGTGTTGACCCTCCTCTTTGTAGACTGGACACTGGTTCAAGTCCATCTGGTGGGGTCTCCTAGGCTTTCATGATCAAGAGGACAGGTGACCCACCACAATTATAGGACATTTTGAGAGATGCTCTTAGTCCCCTGGGACTAGTCAACCTCGGAGGGCAAAGAACAAAAAGTGTCCTTTATGTCCCTCTGACCAAATTATTATAGGCCTCAAAGTATGTCTGTTAAACATCCTGGTAATTTTAATTACTATGTGTCATGTAGACAAATCCTGGGCAAAGACCACTTGTTGTCAAATAAACCTTACCTAGACATGTATTTCTTGATCTGCTTTGTATAATTTGTCAGTAGGTTGTTGGAGTACTATGGTTTCCTCTGTTTTTTAAAACTAGCTACACATTATTTATCTCTCACATTGTCTCCACCATGGTTTCCCCAATTAAAGTGCCCCCACATTCCGCCTTTTTCCCTTAATAATTCCCTTCTCCTGTGGTCCTACCTCTCTTGAGCTCCTTCTTTCACTTTATCCCCTAGGTTCCTTGTATAACTTTCTCTCTGCCCTCCATTAAACTAACCCAATTTTTATCCATCTCTCCCTTATTAAGGCCTGTTTCCTACTGTTCTTCCCTTTCAGGTTCTTTTTTTTCCTTTACTTCCCTGTTTCCTTTTCATTTTCTTGGCTCCTGTAGTTATATCTGGATGCATACTTACTTCTCAGGGTTTGGTTCTGGGATCCAGATATGAGGGAGAACATATGCCAATTTTTTTTTTCTGAGTCTGTGTTACTTCAATTAGTATAACAGTTTCTAATTCCATCCATTTACCTACAAATTTCTTCATTTATCTTTCTTTACTGCTGAGTAAAATTCCATTGTGCAAATGTACAACGTTTTTGTTAACCACTTGTCAGTTGAGAGACGGTTGCTTCCATTTCTTAGCTATTGTGAAAAGAGCAGCGACAAACATGGATGTACAAGTGTCTCCGCAATAGGATGAGTTCTTTCAGTATATGCCAAGGAGTGATATAACTGGGTCAAATGGTAAGTTCATTTGTAGTTTTTTAAGAGTTCTCCACACTGCTTTCCATAGCAGTTGAACCAGTTTTCAGCCCTACCAGCAGTGGATGAGTTTTCCCCTTTCCCCACTGCCTCTCTAACATTTCATATCATTTTTTCTCTTGATCTTAGAAGACTGTCTGAGATAAGACAAAATCTTAAAGTGGTTTTAATTTGCATTTCCCTAATTATTAGTGATGTTGACATCTTTTGAGATGCTTCATAGCCATCTTTACTTCTTCTTTTGAGAACTCAGCTCCTTAGCCCATCTTTTAATTGGGTTACTTCTTGTCTTGATTCTCTGTTTTTTGAGTTCGTTATATATTCTGGATATTAAGCCTTTATCAGATGTGTCTCTGGTGAAGATTTTCTCCCATTCTGTGGGTTTATGGTTCACTTCTCTGGTTGCCTCCTTTGATGCACAGAAGGTTTTTAGTTTAATGAGGACCCATTTGTTAATCTTTGACCTTGTTTCCTGAGCAATTGATGTCCAGTTTAGAAAATCCTTTCCTACACCTATATCTTGTAGGTTTTTCCCAATGTTTTCATCTAAGAGTTTTAGGCTTTACATTCAGATCTTTGATCTGTTTGGAATTGACTTTTGTGCAACGTGAATGATAGGGGTTTAGTTTCATTCTTCTACAGGTAGAGATCCAGTTTTGCCAGCATCATTTGCTGAACATGCTGTCTTTCCTCCAGTGAATATTCCTGGCCCCTTTGTCAAATACAAGGTGGCTGAAATTGCATTTACTCATATTTGGGTCTTCAATTTTGTTCCATTGATCCATGGGACTCTTTTTGTGCCAGTAACATGCTGCTTTTATGACTATAGCTCTGTAATACAGCTTAAAATCTGGTATAGTAATCATCCCGGCATTGCTCTTAGTGCTCAGGGTTGCTTTGGTTATCTGAGGTCTTTTTAGCTTCCATATGAATCTTAGGATGGTTTTTTCCAATTTTGTGAAAAATGTCATGGGGATTTTGATTGGCCTTGCATTGAATCTATATATGACTTTTGGTAGGATGGTCATTTTCACAATATTAATTCTTCCAATCCATCCATGGGAGATCCTTCCATCTTCTGATGTTTCCCTCAATCTCTTTCTTTAAAGACTTAAATTTTTCCTTGTAGAGCTGTTTAATGTCTTTGGTCAGGTTTATTCCCTGATTTTTTTTCAGCTATTGTGAAGGGGAGTGTTTCCATGTGCTCTTTCTCTGATTGTTTGTTATTGGTATATAGAAAGACTAAGGACTTTTGTAGATTAATTTTGTAACCTGCCACTACTGAATGTGTTAATAATTTCCAGGAGTTTTCTGTTGGATTTTTTGGCATCTCTTAGATACAATATCATATCATCTGTAGATGTCTGTTAAGTCCATTTGATATATGGTATTGTTTAATTCAGATGCCTTTGTTAACACTCTGCCCTGTTGACCTATCTAAAGGAGACAGTGGGGTATGGAAGTCCCCTAATATTAAGGAGTTGGGATTAATCAGGGTCTTAAAGTCCTGTAGTGTTGTTTCTGTGAAGTCAGGTGCACCAGAGTTTGTTGTATGTGTTTATAATTGAATATTTTCTTTATTTATTGTTCCTTTGATCAGAACGAAGTGGCCCTCTTTATCTCTTCTGAATAGTTTTAGTTTAAAGTCTATTTTGTCAGAGATTAGAATTGCTACATTAACCCCAACTCATTAATAGTAGGGGACTTCAATACCCCACTATCTCCATTAGATAGGTCAACAGGCCAGAGACTTAACAGAGAATCATCTGAATTAAACAAAACCATATATCAAATGGACTTAACAGATATTTACCGAGTATTCCACCCAAACACCAAAGGACATACTTTCTACTCAGCACCCCATGGAACTTTCTCCAAAATCGACCATATACTGGGGCACAAAACAAAGCTCAGCAAATACAAAAAGATTGAAATAATTCCATGTGTTCTATCAGACCACAATGCAATAAAGCTTACAATCAACACTGGAAGAAGCCCTAATCACCACATGATCACATGGAGATTAAACCATACACTCCTGAATGATGAATGGGTCAAAAGAGAAATTAAGAAAGAAATAAAAGTATTCCTGGAATTAAATGAAAAGGACAGTATAACACAACAAAACCTCTGGGATACGCCCATAGCTGTCCTTAGAGGGATGTTCATAGCTCTAAGTACCTACATCAAAAAATCGGAAAGAACACAAATTAATGACTTAACATTGCAACTCAACACACTTGAAAAGCAACAACAAATGAAACCCAAACCCAGCAGGGAAGAAATAACAGAATCAGGGCAGAAATTAATGAACTCAAAACAAAGAAAACAATACAAAGAATCAACAAACCCATGATGTGGTTCTTTGAAAAGATAAACAAGATTGACAGACCGCTAGGCCAGTTAACCAAAAGAAAGGGCACCTACAACTCAACAAAATCAGAGATGTTAGGGGAAACATCACAACAGACACCAGAAAGATACAGAATATTATAAGGGAATACTTTAAAAACCTATATGCTACTAAATTTGAAAACCTAAAAGAAATGAATGGATATGTAAAGGCATGGGAACCACGAACCACCAAAACTAAACCAAGAAGAGATCAACAGCTTAAACAGACCCATAACACAAAAAGAAATTGAAACAGTAATACAAAACCTCCCGACAAAAAAAAGCCCAGGACCAGATGGATTTACAGCAGAATTCTATCAGACACTTATAGAAGATCTATATCCAATATTACTTAATTTATTCAAAAAGATAGAAATGGGGGGAGAACTTACAAATTTCTTCTATGAAGCCAGTGTCACTCTAATAACAAAGCCAGCTAAAGATACAACCAAATAAGAAAACTATAGACCCATATTCTTAACGAACAGAGATGCAAAATTATATTTGGAGTCTTTTTACCCTAACTACCTAACCAACTAATACTTCCTATTCTTGTCACACTATCCTCTGAAGAGGCTACCCAAATTACCTATAGGATTCTGGATGCAGACTGCTCTGTCTTCTTCCATGATGAGCAAGGATGCAGGGTGTGGCAAATGGAGTACCCCTTCAGTGGGTCTATCTAAAAGACTCCCAAATTGCATACCTTTTATCTGTAGGGGGAGAAGAAGGTCCTTGACTGGTGAATAGGGAATGTGAAGGAGAACTAAAGGCAAGAGTAGCTAGCATTACAAGTTCTAGACAGGGAACCAGAAAAAAGTCTCAACAGGGAAAATTCCAAATATTCATATAAGATTCCATTATGATTTCTTGATGAAAACTTCCAAAAGCATCTCTCTATTGGGTTCCTCCTCATTTTTCTTTTGTCTGCCAAGGTTGCACTTGAAAGTGATGGACTTAGGATTTGTTTTCAGGCACTTTGATAGCTTTGATAGTGGCTAGAATCCATGTCAGTTCCCTCTCAAAGGCTTTTATATAGGAGGAGAAATAAATTTAGCCATCATTTTACAACAATATTGGATTATCTCCCTTTGCTACAGGTGGGAACTACAGTACTGCAGACCAAGATTTGAAGTCTTACATCTGAGCAGCACGTTCTGCTTAGAAACAAAATCATCAATGAGAAATTATTGTCTAAATCACATTTTATATGGACTTAGGTCTAATGTCTGGGAAGTGCAATTCCTTGAACTCTCACATTAATCTTTGGTTATACTTGCCTTTTGGATATTGAAGACCATAGAGTTGGCCCAAATAAGTCAATTTATATTTACTCTTCAGGTTGTTTAAATGTCTGTTCCACAGGGGTCACATAGGCTTGGGAGGAGCCCCTGGCTCCTTTTTTCACCAGTTCCATCTATGTGAAGATAAGTCAAAGGTCCTGCTTGATTGTGGCTGTCTTCACTTGGAAGAATGGAGGGAATGTTTCCTCTGTGTTGACCCACCTCTTTGTAGACTGGACACAGGTTCAAGTCCTTCTGGGGGTCTCCATGGCTTCCCTGAACAGGAGGACAGATGACTCACCACAATTACAGGACATTTTGAGTGATGCTCCATAGTCCCCTTGAACTTAGTCGACCTGGAGGGCAAGGAGCAAAATCTTCCCTTTAAGTCTCTCTGATCAGACTAATCTGGTGCTAGTTACTTTTGAATTTGAGCTAGCAAATGAATGAGATTCTATGAAAATTCCCCCAAAGGGAAGACTCAAATAGTTCTTAAAGTAAAGCACCATAGCTTCTTTGATTAGGGGAAACTGATCAAAGGAACCTCTTACTTATCTGAAACCACATACCTATCTTGATGCACCAAGACTTACACATCAGTAAAATAGGATTCTGATTTTGAATGCACATTAAGGCAATCACCCCTGAAAAATCTTTATACAAGGATTTTGTACTACAATTTTCCTAGGTTAAGTAAATGCAGTTAAAATTTCCTCTAGTTATCTAAAATGTTAATCAGATATGAATGTAATGTTTCTATAAAGACAATTAAAATTAAAAACATTAAGTGATGGAAGTTGCCTTGTAAAAGCTACCTGTGAATGGAGTACATGTTTGACAAAAATAAAATCAACAAAATTATTTTGTTTGACAAAATCCTTTAATTTTGGCTGTTTATGTGTCTATGCACACATACATACACAAATGCACACACATATACACACATATATGCATATATACACATGACCATATACACAGATGCATAGTTATATGTGTATATAATTTTGGAATGTCAGTGGGTTCCAGAATCCTCAGCTAGGTTCAAGCAGAACTTGCACTGGAAGCCACTGGCTTTAGTTTTCTGGCATTGACAGTGCCTTCCTTATCAGTTTCTTTCATTGCTTTCCTACTGTTTTCCACAAATTCATTCAACACTTTATTCATATAGACTTCTCTGCCAGGGCTCCAGATACAGTATTTTGTATCAATGGTAAAGCACAAGAATAATGCATCTACTACCATTTTGTAAAAGTCCATGAAACAATGAGCCACTAGGAAAGCAAAGGGGCAGACAAGGATCAGAGCCAGCATCCATACTGCATAATCCTGCTGGTAGCCAAGCAACATAATCACAAAGGAACCTTTGCTGCAGACTATCACATCTAGCCTAGCAATAACATCAAATCTCTCACTGTGTTGATGGCACTCACTCACAAAACATTCTCTACCAGAATGGCAAAGGCCTCCTTTGCTGAGGCACAGAAGTTGGCGCTATTGACAGTTGTGGCTCTGTATGCAGCCTGATTAAAATAATTTAGATACTTTTCAGGACACCAAACGCAACAGATGTAAGATTTCAGCACACATCGAGTGTAAGCATTTTCCTTTCCTTTGAGGTGACTATGAATGTACATTAAGGTGGCTCATGGACTCTCGATTAATGTGACAATGAAGGATCCTTTTGCCACAGTACCTAGGTGGTAGCAAATAAGGCAGTTCACTGATGCCAGAAAAACTGTGAAAGGCAAATTTCTTTTATTCCTAAAAAAGTAGTATGTTATCACAGCTCCTGCGACAGTCATCTGCTGACAGTCCAGAATAAATTAACTGTTCTGAATCAGGTGGAGCACAAGATACCACCATATGTACTACAAAGACCCAGAAATGGACCCCACAATGCCGTGGTCATTCTGAACATCACTATCAGTAGCGCTAAGAAAAAGAACTGTCATGATTCAGTACATCCAAAACTAGAGAACAGCAAAGAAATTACAGAAGGGCTTGAAGACCAGCATTGACAGGTATATGAAGATCTTGCCATACAAGCGGAGCAAGGCCATCATGAGAGCAACATACCTGTGCATAACCAACATTATCAGGAGCAAAATAAAAGGGAACACTGTCCTTGAAATGGCATAGATGAGGAGGGCATGCAGATTGTCTTCAACTGTCTTTAGCTGATTAAGGATTACTATTTCTTTGGATGACCTTCTTTGTTTTGCATAAAGTCACCTTAGTTTACCCATTCCACCAAGTGAACACAGTAGGATCAGAATTGTTAGCATCCACACAAACACTCTTGATAAATACCCGATTATCACCACCAAAATTATGAATAGATTAGTGATTACAAGTGATGTCCCAATATAATTTCTTTGATCATCATTGCTCCATTAATCACCCTGTTTTGTATGACACTATAATCACTGGAAAATGTTATTGGGGTCGTACAGGTGACATAGCAGGAAATGTTCACAGGAGCACAACGATTGAAGAATGGAATAGGTACACTTACTGAAACTGCTGGTTTGGAGAGAAAAAACTGAAGATTTGAAGAAAGAGTGCATAAAGAAGGTTTTGGTTGTAGCTATATCATGCTGAGCAATTCCAGAAGGATTAAAGCCTATAATGGCAGGGGAGGTACGGCAGCTGAGGTGCCTGGAGCAGAAAGCCAAATGATCACATATTCAAGCAGAGGGCCATAACATTCTAGACTTTGACTGACTATATTCTATGCCAATTATGTGAATTAATATTCTAATATTTTCCCCATGGTTCACTCTGTATAAATTACATGTCTTTATGTCTGCTTTTGCCACTTCCCAAATTTTCAGGCAGAATTTATCACTGAGAAATTTTCTATTTTCTTTGAAAATTTTTCTTTGTATATATATCCATTTCAATTTGCCTCCTGATATCTCTTCTCAAATAAAATTTCATTATTTATTTTCAATGCTTCTTTAAAATAATATTGCATCCTAGGTCTTCTTTTGTATCATTCTACAACTCATATTTGTAACAGAATATGGGATTATTTGTTTACTGATATGAGCAAGAAGATAGAGAAACATTTGTCATATAATTAGTGCTTTAACATAGATTATTACTCTCCAAACATCATGCAAACCATGTACCTATGCTCTGTGATAAGTGCTTATCCCTATCGTCTATTTTAAAATCTACCCAAATTTTCTAGCTTTCAAATAAACAATAACAATCAATAAACTTATTGAATTATATTGCTAATCAGATATGCTCTTTTCTTGTGCCTGTGCACAAGCAACAATATTAATACACTGTGTCTAAATGCAATAATATCAAAATGATCATTGTTATTTAGTAATATAGTGAACTGGATATGGTAAAATTTATTAACTTATTATTGATCCTTCCATTAATAAAACATTTATTGATCCTCTGTTTCCTCTGCTTTGGGAACTGAGCCTTCAACACTTGGTCATTTGGGGGGAACAATTACTATCTAAAACACAGTGAACATAGGAAATTTGATATTAACATTAACTAGCATTTTCTTAGGATTTTAGAGAACAGATCAATAATAACAGTTTAAAGTAATTTAAATAATAATACAAACATATGGAAAAACTTGTGAAACTATGTAAGTAAAATACAATGTGTGCAGAATATGTGATGTAAAAATTAAGCTTGTCAAAATTATACACTTCAAATTTGTGATTGATCCATTGCCATTAGAAAGGTGAAAACTATATTTCCAAAATAAAATGATGTCTATGGAAATTTTAACCAACAAATCAATGAGTAAGTTAGTCAAAATGGCAGTGCTTTCAAGTTATGTTAAACAATTGCAGTAGTTATTTATATATCGTTAGTGTAAAATCATAGAAAACATAGCAGAAGTCAATTATGTTAACATATTTTCCCACTAGCAAATATAATCTGAAAGTATTTTGAAAGTTCAGTACCAAGTAGATAGCTTGTCAGGTGTTTTTGCAGCACACAGAATAAATCTCATCTTTGCCAGACAGGAATAAATGTGCTAGTTCTTTTGTATTTTGACTTTTAAGTTTGAGCCAAAAGTGCCACTGAAATCAGCTTCTGACTAGAGGAGATAAAATAAACTCTCCAAAGAGCTGAGCCTGTCAAAGTCTATGAAAAAAAACATCTTTCTCAGATGCTCAAATAATAGATGCTGAATACATAAGTAAAATTCAAGAGAAGGCTTGTTTCTTCTCACATTTAAATTAAGTTTTCTTGTTCAAGTCAATGCTAGATTTCAGCATCTTTATTTCGTCACTCTGGACATAAAAATGCAAATGAATCTATAAATATTAGAGTTTTCATTGATGTCACTCTCAATTTCTTTCCACCATAATGAAGCCAATTCCAGTAGAAAAGAGATGAATGAAAAATACTCAGGACTTGGTTGCTATGGAAACCGGCAATGTCTTTTTCTCATGATTCGACATTGAAATAAAAGATTTTACTCTTTCTTTATTCAATACATGAGAAGATATGCCAATAGTTTGTAACTCCTAAACTAATCAGCTAGTATATTTTGCTTTTGGGTTGAATTCTATTTGCTTTATCACAGGAGCGTCTATCAGGTAAACATTAAATAAACTTCAAACCTTTTTGATACTCAGTTACATGTAAAGGGAAAGTCCTGAGCTTCATTTAACCCCAAAATTGTATCTGTGAATTGTTTGTATAAGAGATGATATGAAACAATGTTCTCTTAAAGTAGATTCTGACTGTTGAATCAAATGAGTGAATGTATTGTGGACTGGAAAATGGATTTGTATAGTGCATGTTTAAGGTTGTTTTCCAGAAACAGGCACTCATATACATTTTTAACCTTTTTAAGAGCTTCGTACATACATGGGTATTGTATTTACATCATTTTCAACAACTCCTCTCCCTTTCCTTCTATAGCCTCACTCTGAATTTTTTAATCT
>NW_008335971.1:1896909-1899308 GCF_000622305.1 Nannospalax galili | reverse complement strand
AGAAACCAAACTATATTTTTAGGACATTATTACCTGCTACTACTAAGAGAAAATTGCTCTACAGTAAAATTATCTGTATACTTTCCTGCATAGATAGTGATATACAATAATTTGTCCTCAGGAAGTTTTTTTTTCAGTATTAGAAATAATTATTTAATCTTGAAATCTGAACTATCAATCTTTCAATAATTTTCATTTTTTAATTTCTCTTCATTTACTTTTCTTTCCAGGTTCAACACATAAAATGACAAACAGACTTGCTCCCATGCAGCATTCCTCCCCTTCTTTGTCAGGCATCTTCAAGTCTATCTAGAGGTGTTTACAAAGCTTCTCTTTTACCTAAATGAATTTGTAAATCTTTTGAATTATCTTTTGATGTAGAGAAGCTTGTTTCTAGTTAAATGTAGACTTCATACACTACATGAAATATACTATTAACTAAATTACAATATTGTAAATTACTTTAAAACAGAATGAAATATCAAGCCTTTTTTTCATATTAATATTCATGTATGAAAGAGACCAAGTATTATAATATATCTACTTTTTCATCACAACTGTTCCATCCTTTATTTTGCCTAAAAATTTTTAAGTTCAACAACTGACCAATGTAATCTTACAAAACTCAAAAGTCCATCATTCAAGTGAAGAGGAAGCCTAAAGAGTGGGAAAATATTTTTATAAGCTATATCTCTAACAGAGGGTATCTATAATACACAAAGAAACTGAAAAAAGTAAGCATCGAAACAAAAAAAGAGAAACAAAAATCACAACCCAATAATAAATTGGGAAAAGGAATTGAACAGGGAGTCCTAAAAAAAATGAAAAGCGAATGTTGAGAAATATTTTTTAAATGTTCAACATCATTAGTCATAAGGGAAATGCAAATTGAAACTACTTTGATATTTCTTTTTACCCCAATCAGGATAGCTAAGATCAAAACAAAACAAAACGACAGAAAACCCCAGCAAATTCTGACAAGTGTGTGAAAGAGGAAGTCTCATTCACTGCAGGTAGGGGTGCAAATCAGTACAGCCACTGTGGAAATTAGTGTCGAGAAAAGTACTCAGAAACAATAAATCAATCTACCATTTGGTCCATCCATAACATTCTTGGGCATATACCCAAAGGACTATATAACCTTCTTCAGAGACACCTTTTCACACATGTTCACTGTTGCTGTATTCACAATAGCTGAGAAATGGAAACAACTGATTGAATAAATAAGGAATCATGAAACATTTTCATGTTGGAATATTATTCAACTGTTAAGAAAAATTGAATTATGAAATTCTCAGGTAAATGGACGGAACTCAAAGCAAACATTCTGAGTGAGGTAACCCAGGCCTAGAAAGACAAACTACATATTCTCACTCATAAGTGGATGTTAGCTTTGGATCCTTAGATAGGCTTATTTCAAATAGGAAATGCGTAGAGGACAGGAAGCAAGTAAACGGTCATGACGGGGAGGCTTTATGGGAAGGGGGATAGATTTCAGTGATATATTGAAAAAAAGAAAATAATGGATTAAGAAAGGTTAAATAGGGTAAGGATTGGGTGGGCACATCAGAAGAGAGAGTATAGGGAGGAAAAACTAATACTAAAGTTCCTTGGAAAAAGTCATATGGAAACCAACCCCCTACAGAAGCTTCTTAAAGTATATGCATATACTATACAAAAAGAGATTAAAATGAGTTACCCTATAATGGGGGGAATTATGCCTACTAATTATCATATACTACCAAAGTAAAAACTCAGTGCTAGAATTAGACTCCCAATTTTGAAGCTGTTGATCAGAGGTCCCGTAGCATCTCAAACCACACTGCCCATTATCCCTGTTCTTACATACCCACCAAACTTGATGGTAGGACCCAATTGCTGATGACACTATATATACGAGTAATGGAACAAACAAGGAGAAATCAAGCTGTTATTGTTTCCAAAGCTTCATATCTGTTGGCTAGCTTTCGTAGTGCTGGTAGGTGCTATGCATGATACTAGAAAATAAACAATCATTAATCTTGCCCAGCTGTGAATCTTAAGTACTTCAACAATAGCTTTCTTGGCAAGATACACCCACTCGTACAATAGTAGCATGAATATTACCTGAGTAATCAATAATATTCTGATTGGATTAAGCGTCTGAGACTCAAGATAGAGCACGTACCCGACACACAAGTCCTTGGAGCCTGTGGTTAAACAGGTCAGAGCCCACAGGGGAGCCTATGAACATTATTCTAATAATGGAGATGGTATTAAATTGACTCCAGTTGGCTTACCATTATACCCATAGCGACTCTGAGTAGTTTAAGCAGGATCCAGTGTGTGGCCCCATATCAAAGGTCCCATACCGAAGGGCATTTGGTGACACAAATTGGAGCCAATACGTCATATATATA
>NW_008335971.1:1889876-1896875 GCF_000622305.1 Nannospalax galili | reverse complement strand
TATAATGCATATATAAAATATATGTACGTGATATATGTGTACTTGGCAGAGGTAATAAGGAGGGTGCTGATGGAGAGTTCTATTCATAGACAGAACATATTGTATGAAATTTTCAAAAATTCAATAATATGAAAAAGAAAACACAGCATTGCCTGTAACTTTGCATCTTAGTGCTAGTTCCAGATGGATCGACTCTAAATCTCATCACATATTTCACCTTGAAGTTTCATATACGATGGTCTCAAAAGGAAAAAAAAAATGTGAATGATCAATTAATATCAGATCTCTAGAAAAGTAAGTCAAGTCTAAATTATCAAAGTAAAATGTCAATTGAATGAATGGAAGTTTATGCAGGTGCTTGAGGATTTGGGTAAATAAGTTTGATTGCTTAAAAGAAATATCTATTAACAGTATCCTCATACTTTCTTGCATTTTTCTAGGATATTTCTTTTGTTTAATTACCATTTTGAGTTATAAGCCTCATTTATTTGTAGCATTTGAATGTGAACTGCCAATGGGAATAGAGCCCTGTTGTTGCCGAAGAAAAAGCAAACAGTTCCATTGAACATGACTGATTGTAAGAACCAGAGGAACAACATGCCTGCTGATCGATTAATGCATTCTAGACATGATAGGGAAGCTGAACCCATAAAATCTCCACAGCACCATAGCCTAATAAGATCTGTATAAGGATCTAACCTGCCAATGTGGGTATGGGGAAATTCATGGGGATCCCACCTCTAGATGAAGAGCTAGAGTCAGTCAATGGATGTAGGGGAAGGGCGAATCAGTTCACTTCAAGAACTGGCTCCCTGAAAGGTTACGAAGTCCAAGTGATAAGCCCGAAACACAAGTACAGAAGAGTATCACTAATTGGACTCAGTGCATTATGCATATATATATATATATGTATTTATAAATGTATCAATGCATATGTATCAATGATAATAAAAATTGAGAGGGAGTGCAGAAGATATGAGAAGAGTTGGAAGGTGGCTTGGATGAGTTGATATGATGGACATGCAACACTCATGAATAAAATTCTCAAAAAATAATAAGTGAAAGAAACAACACATAAGGATTCAAAGCAGGAAATTGTTCATTAGGAGGAGCTAGTGTGATCACCATTTATGCAAATTATTATGCACAGAGTTATAAAACTATACTAAATTATGTTAATTCTTCATTAAAATTATGTTTTGTAAGAAATCAAATTACTTTTAACATCCTTAGTTTTTTGATTCACAGTGTTCTTGGCTTGTAGTAGAAAGTCAGTAGCAATGGGCAAATCACCATTACTGTGAGCTATTATCTCTCAAATTTTAGTGCAGAAAGTACGGAATCTTTATTATTTATATTTTCAAAATTATTTCCAAAATTCACACTCCTTGTTTTCCAAATTTCCTGGTAAATCTATTCAATGAGTTTATTGAATAAAATATAACAAGTCATAAAGGAAATTTTAACTTCTGGAATTCTCCTTGGAGATTACTTATCTCTAAACTTAATACATCTCATGAGCCAAAAGCATATACTTTTTATTCTACTTCACATAAAACAAATAAAAAAAGAACCTCATGTGCCATGAAAAAAAGACACTCTCCAGCTTTCTTCCATGAAATCTATTACTTAATTGCATGAATGTTTTTTTTCTTCCATAACACAGTGAAGAGAATTCACTCTTCATCATGTGTAAGTTGAGTCTCTCCTCTGATCAATTGCATTTCATTTACTTTGTCTACATTAATGTTGCCTCTCATCTGTGATACTTTTGCTTCATCAATTTTATTCAGGATAAGTCCATCCCTCAAAAATACAGATTTCCCTTGTTTATTTTGCTTAGCACTCATCATGCTTTTTCATTTGTAACACTCCGTAATGCTGACCTCCCATAACTCCAACAAACATTGATAATGACCACAAATATTATCACATATAAGAAAATATTAATAATAGTTTATTTCATAATTGAATTAAAATTATTGTTTGGATTTTAACACATAAATCTAACAACACATTTTCCAACCACATCTTCTCTTGAACTCTTAACTTACCTGTTATTGCAATCCCATAGTGTGGTATGGTTCAATATTGAGTTACCCCTGAAAAAGATATAACAAGAGGCACGATGAAGGATGCAGTTATGCAGCTCTATTTGCATAGTGTAAAGCCATCCCTTTCTCAGCAAAACTTAATACATAACCAGGAGATCATGGTGTCACCATTTCATAACACTGAACAGAGCAAGAAACAATGATTTTGAGGATTGGATGTTGGAGAATATGACAGGATAATAAACCCTTCAGATGAGTAAGAATCCATCATGTCACCTGCCACTAGGAATGAGTTGCCTTCTCTAGAAAGTGGGGAAGGCACAGGGGAAAGAATTCCTGCTGCTACAAATGCAGCCTTACTCTGGGACAGAGTCCAGGCAATATGGTTAAAACACTTTATGGACTGAACTTATTCACAATTCTTCCACATGTTTAAGCACAATGACTAGAGTAGGCCAGTGATAACCCAGAATTTGGAACTCTCCTTAATTTTTTACTTTAAAGAAGGTCACACAAAATTAGTGGACCATCATCCCAGCAATCCAATTTAATTTGATGTCCTTGAAGAGCTACTTTGCCAGCTACACTGTTTGTCATGCTTAGTAAAAACAAACCATTCTTTAAACTTCCCTTGGAACCACTCTGGCCACCTAGCCAAAGAGCTACCCAGCAGACTTAAGTCTGAGTACTTTGCGATATTCTGTCATTCCCATGTTCAGAAAGATCTTGAACTCAAGAAGAAAGTCAATTTTAGTATCACTTTTGGGCCCATGACCAAAGGAAATTAAGTCCTAGTCCTTATTTTTGAATAAATATATTATTGCTCTACATTTAAAGACAAATTAAATATTATACATAAACAATTATAATTAAAGTTTCCTGAAATCATATATCCAATATAAACTCTTGGTGATTTTGCTTTAGTGTAGGATTTATAAGAATTGAGTATAGTATTTTTGTATTCTCTTTAACAGGAAATTGTAAGTTTTTCCACATAATATCCCTCTTCAGTCTTTCAGATGCAAGGACATAGGCCACTGAAATAGTATCTAAACAAGTGGAATATCATGATTTGTCTGCCATAGAAACCACAATGATCCTAGTGGAAGGACGGAGGAAAGTGACTCATTATCTACTTCTGAGTGACATTTAACCTCTACAGATTTCTGTCAATAGAGAAGATCTAAGTCAAGAATCCCTGAGCTCTGAGGATATGAATCATAAGTCCCACTTCACAAATGATTATAGCAGCTTTCTTTGAGAGCAATCTAAGATATTGGGTGCACCTCCTTTAAGAGCTCCTAGTCTACAGATAATCTTCATTCATACACTCCATCTTACTTCCATCATTCCTGCTACCAACTCAACCTGAAAATCATTCAGGTCTATTTGTTAAATCAATGTAAATTCCTAATCCTTACTCCAGAAGCCTAATTTAATTCAACCAGGTCTTCATCCTCCTTTGCCATTAGCATATTTGGAAGCAATTTACTGCTTTTCTACTTAAGTATTGATTACATTAAAATCCTTCTTCTGGCTAAATTTACTGCAGAGAATTTTCCTCAACATACAATTTTAGTTTCAAAACTACTCACTGTTATTTACAAGTGTGCTTATTCTCAAACTCAATCAATACATGCATCATTACCCTGTGTGAATTTCATTTATAAATTTCTTAAAATTCAGTATATAAGTATGGAATTCTCCATTTTCTTTTCTAGATAATTTCATCTTTCTAGATGAAAAGAGTATTTTTGGAAATGCTGGTCATTTTTGCTTTGTAACCTTGCTTTATGCTCAGAGCTAAGATACCTGATCTTATTTAATTTGTTAAAACACTTCTGTTCAAATCTGTTCTTAATTTCATCCCCTCACATATGAACTTCTTCCCTTGGCTAAGACTGTGACTTTCATCTGATTGCACTAACATGATTACAAAGCTCCTCTCTGAGAGTAACTGAAAATGCAGTTTATGGCAGTTCCTTCAATGACAATACTATATAAAGAGGTCTTTGTGAGACTGGAAGGTGATATTGAAAAGTTAAGATTTTGTCATTTTAAAGTCATGAAAATTTCAAATTGATATTTTCATCATCATGAAAATATTTTTCAATAAGCTCAAATTCAAGTTTTACTGTTAAGTTTAAATGAAATCTTCAGACTAAAAATGAAGCCTTATACATTGGTTTTAACTCCTAAGAGAATGCCACTTTGAAATCTTTAACTTTTTCTCCTTAGATTTACCTACATATTTTAAGTAACATGCATACACATAAATAACTATGCAAAAAATTAAAGTGCATGCCTAGTAAGCATGAGCTATTCAATAAAATCCTCAGTATAAAAAAGAAAGCATTCTTTTCATTTCAAAGGTACTTTAAAAAGTACATTTTCAGCATCTTCAAACATAGGATGTAGTATATAACATACTTCCACTGATTGGAAAATGTCATTTAAAAATGTGTACATAGCCACATGTTCTTAGCAGCAAGAGTGACAGAAGATTTAAATTGTCCAGAATAAACAGTCTACATTATAGGTAAGTGTGTACTGTCATACACATGTCACATATCATCAATTGACTTTCTGCAATAAAAACAATGTGTATAGACTGTTTCGATACAAGATTCTCTAAGATTTCATTAGTAAATACAAAAATACCAGGTAGAGAAAAGGAGAGATTAAAGAAGTTCATGGGAACATAAAAATGGCCAGGTAGTTTTAATTGAGTACTATTTCAATTTACAGTTGTACCATAATACAGCTGCTAAATGTGGCATGAAACTGCATTGGAAAATATGATTATGTTGAGCATTAGTGCTACACATATCATATAGACATTGAAATATCGTGTTCAAGTCTTAGAATTGTATCTTGCAATTTAGTAGAAAGATTAAGTTGTCTTGGTAAAAGATCTAGAAATTTATTTTCTAAAAAAGTATGTATTCAACTGCATAAGACTCACAGGGTGTCTTCAGATATTTTTAATTTGCTAGGTTAAATAATTTTAAAGAACATTCTACTGTCTTATCATACCTGGTTTTACCAAGATTTCTCAAAGTGACTCAGTTCCCTTATTTCTAAAAATGGGCAGTATTTTCTCATTTTATTGGTGGAAATGAGTTTCAGAGAAATTATAGAGTTCCCATACATTGATTATAAAAAATAATAAAAATTATGGCAACAATAACTCATTTTTCACTGAATGTAATGTGAGCCAGTATCTAAGTGCTTGACATATTTTAGCAAATTGCATTCTAACTGAAATCCCCAGAGAAAGTAACTAATGAATGCTGAAGTCTGAACACGAGCTATATGAATCAGTAGTAAAGCTTATGATGACTTATATGGAATTAAAGATGAAAAATTTGTCCAGTGAGAAATAGTGTCTGTGATTTATCTGAGGTTCAACCCATAGCATTCTGCTTTTCCTACTTGGACCTTGGGTTCTTTCTCTGTGGTGTTAATGGTCATGTACCCTGCTGTTGTAGAGATTATTTTGTTATTAATTTTTTAATCCCCTGACTATCTACCTGATCTTCAGTGTTACTTGTTTTACATATATTATTACAGCATCTAAATGTTCTTTATAAAAATCTATGTTATTCTAATGATATTTTCTAAGTCTCTTCCTCCACTCCACTTCACTTCCACACTTCAGAGTCAAATCCTGGATATTGTCCTCAACTGAAATTGGGAGGTACTGAAATCATTATTTCAGGAATTCTGTTCTCAAATAATCTCCAATTCTTCCTGAACATGTCATTCCTGTGACACCAACAGTTTGAAATCATAGAATCAGCCAGTTGAATTGAAATCGTCTTTCTATAAACATTTGTTGTTTTGTGTAATTCTGTCCTGTGAAGCTTTGCCCATGTCTTATCAATTCAGTGCAATTTTTTCTAATAATCTATGCTTCATTTTTTATATTGACTTCCAATGATAAAATCCTGAAATAATTATAACATACAATTTTTTCCAGTATCAAACAGTTCCAAATATCTCAAACTTTGGTTCATAATAATTTTCCAATTGCTTTCCATATTACAACCTATTTGGAATTTAACATGTATGTTCTTGTAGAATATTTCAAATACATAGTAATCACATGTAGCTTATTTCTTATTTTTCTACTTTCAAAAAGTCATTGTTACTTATGTCTTTATGAGCTGTGCTAGCCATTTGTGACAAAGGAATCATTAAAAGGACCCAGGTTAGATTCACAGCACCCACATGGTTGTTAGTAACCATCTATAACTCCAATTCCAAAGAATTTGATGCCTTCTTCTGAATTCTGTGGGCATCACATGACATGGGTGCACTTAAACACATGCAGGCAATGCACTCATACACATAAAATAATAAATAAAATATTTTTAAAATAATATGATATGCTGGGCATGGTGGCATGCACCTTCACCTTTAATCCCAGCCTTTGGGAGGCAGAGGCAGGTGGATCTCTGCAAGATGGAGGCCACCCTGGTTCATATCCTGACTTGCTCGGGGGCTGTGACTAATGAACCTTGTCAAAAAACAAAAAAGGAAAAGAACAAAAAAAAATCATATGATGTTTGGGTAAAGCTTGACCAGATATGTCTTAACATATATCACAGAATGCAAGAAGTTGGGTGTGTGTGTGGGGGAACTATAAGGGGTGAGGAAGGGGTCTAAATATGATAAAGTTTTATTGTATGAAATGCACAAAAACTCAATAAAAATATACATTAAAATCATATGATTTATTAGAGGGTGGTACACACAACACACGTATAAGACAAATTAAGGGACTCTGGAGTGAACTGATAGATAGATGACAGACTCATGATAGATTTATGTGTAAGTAAATGAGTAAGCCATGAGAAAGTTTGGATGAAAGGCATCCAGTATAGAGGAAGGGGGAAAAGAAACTATATGCTGATATTTCTTCTTATTGTTTTAGTTAAAA
>NW_008335971.1:1875219-1889824 GCF_000622305.1 Nannospalax galili | reverse complement strand
CATTTCATCTAACACTTTGGTCTAAGGAACATATATTTCAGGTAATTATTCTGTGACTCTTACCCTCTGAGTCCACCTTGACAGTTCTCATATCTGTTTATCTAGAAGCAGGAAGAATGAAGGCATGACAACTAGCTCATTAGAACATCTTTCAAATGCTGCCAGACGACCAAGTGCCAGATGACCAATTACACATTATAGGTCTGAGCTCAGTCCTATAGTCATTTCCTGAATGCAAAAAAAAGTTGGAAAAAATGTTATTATTGATGTTGATAAACCTAGTTAAAAATTCTGTATCAGTGAAATAAAACAAGGATAGCTATTAGAAGGCAAATAGAAATTTGCTCCTAAGAACTTCCCTGAAGACTTGACTGAGTAGTACAGAAATCTAAAGTGATTCAAAAATTTCAGTATCAATTAATACTGATAGTACCAGTAAAGAAGAACCAGACAATGGAGAGAGGATAGAAAACAATAGTAGTTATTAGTCTCACATATAAAAGGATAGAATGAATACACATATGGATAGATGATGATGATAGATGATAGATAGATAGGTAGATAGGTAGATGATAGATAGATAGATGATAGATAGATAGATAGATAGATAGATAGATAGATGATAGATAGATAGATGATAGATAGATGATAGACGATAGGCAGATTTCTTAGATTAGCATTAGCTTATAGGTTGGAACCTGAATCTTTCAACAATTGCTCCACCACAATTGAGAGGCTGAAAATCTGGTAGTTGCTCAGTCAATGAGGCTAGATGTCTCAGCAGTCCCAATCTGGTGTTGAAGGCCGGATGGTTCCAGGAGATCTGCTAGTCTTCAATGCAGTTGGAATCTGAAAAGTTGCTCACAGCAGCAAGACAAACTAACCAGTGAGAAAGAAGGCAAGAGGTAAAAAAGCAAGAGCTTCCTTCTACCACGGCATTTTATATGGGCTGCTATCAGAAGGCAATGCCCACATTTAGGGTGAGTCTTCCAGCTTCAAGAAATCCAATCAAGAATGTTTTTCTCATTTAGTTAATCCCAGATACTGTCAAGTTGACACGCAGGTTTAGGTATCACAGTAGTGTAAAACATAATCACCTTCATTGCAGTCTATTTGGATGACAATCAATTTTGGACAAAATTGTTAAGGACAAATGAATTTGAGTCAATAAGGAAATCGAAATTCTGATTGTGTTTTAGGGTAATTTTCTCCTAATGTGCTGCATAAAAACTTCAGAATTTCAGATCTAAAGAAAATCCATTCTCCATCTTCTTATCAATATCAAATATATGTTCAATTGTGTTGAAATACAAACAGAATAGTAGTTGATATTTGCAAAGTTTTGTCATGTAATAGATATTAATCAAATTACTTTCCTATACATATTCACTTGCTTAACTATTTTAGGAAAGAATATTTTTTAGAAGAGAAATGAGGGAAAGAATTGAAACAATTTGTAAAGAAAAATCTGCTAAATAAAAGAGCTAGAACTTGAATGTATGTCAGCTCTCTTCTTTATAGGCAAAAGCAGGTGTGCAGATTTAATCACTTGCTTTTTTGATAATCTGATTTTACAAATGAATATAAGACGTATCTTAAATGTTTGACAATTAATACATGTCATTATGAGAAGATAAGTTTCTTTACCTTTAAGCAAAATTATTTTTATTTGTAGGAATGTCTTGCCTATGTGTGTTAAGTGAAACACATGTGTGCAATGCCCAAAGAAGCCAGAAAATGGCACAGATTCCCCTTGAACTAAAGGTAAGGATAGCTGCTAGCAGACTGGAGTTTTATTTAGAATTTCGGGAAATCAAAAGTTTTTAGAGGACAGCTAGCACAATTCTAAACGTTATGGTTTACCTGGCAGTTAATTTTAGGTAATTTGTTCTTACAGTAGAGCCTTGTTACCAAAATTTTGGAAAATACAAAAAGAAGTATTTTATATGCATTTTTAAGAATTGCTAACCAAATCCAAAAGTATTTTATACACCTAGCTCTTGATCTTGCCTTGGTGCCCAGTTAACAAGGTGAATGAAGGGTGAGTGAATGATGTATGTATGAGCTCTGAACCTTCAAGCATGTCAAGGTATTGATTACACGAATAAGGTGGGGAGCAAGGGAGGGAAACCCCAAATATTTTCTATTTAACTTATTAGGAATATACCCTTGTACATGTGTTTTGAATACATCAATTTTTAAATGACATATTCTAAAACTGCTTATATTAAAGTGAACCTCATTTTGTACTTAATTTCTATCAGTCCGAACATGCTGAAAGAGTCACCTTGAAAGTTTCATGTGAGCAGAATGGCCTGTTCTTAGAGATGCTGACAGGTTATCTCCTTTCTCCATATATTTTATCCTAATTATCTTTTAATTGGTTGTTTCAATAGGGTGTTACAGCAAAGTACATTTCTATAAACTAAACTCATTAACGGTTTCACTAATTACATTGTCCTTCATGACTTTTCTACATAGTTTCTTTTACTTAAACATCTTGTAACAGCTAAAAAATTAACGAGTATACAAAGATGACATATCTTAGTAAATACTTGATTGTATATTTCAATAGATTGTAGACCTGCCTTCATCAAAAATCTCCAGGAGCAAGATATGTATTTCCTCTCTCTGATGAGGGTCCTTTTTAATTCCTCATTTATCACTTTTTTTTTCTTAATGTTCTGACTTAGGAAACAATGCACTATTTTCAAAAAAAGCATTTTTTCGTGAACGTACACAATCATGAAACTTAGATCCTTTATTTTCTGGTATTCACCGAGGTTAGCACTGTCATTATTAAAAGTTCAAGCTTTGGCTACAGCTTAAAACAATCAGTGTATGGAAACATTGTAATTACGAGGTGACAGCTTGACAAGGAAAACAGAAAACTATAAAAGGGCTTAAATGCACACAATAATGATGTACTTAAAAAGGCAGTGTTAAAAGAATAATTCATCTGCACTCACAGGTATACTTACACACATGCAGGCAAAACACTCATATGCATAAAAAAACAAATCCATCAATATTTAGAGAGATTAAATTGTCAAGATTATTTAAGTTAGTTATTAAGAAGGCCATTAGCACACATTTTACTTCAGTGGGTAACAAGAGAAGATATATGTGTAAGTGTGATTACTCTATGGATGACAAAATATCTATGTTTATTACCAATGTTATAGTTCTATACATATGAACATATCTCAATGGGGGCAAAATGTATGAGAATAAAAATTAAAATTAATATTAAGACAAAGATGGATATTGTCACAATCCAACTGTAATTTATCTTTATTTAATTAAAAATTTAAATTTATGACAGTCGTGGTAGAACATACCTTTAATTTTGGCATTCCTGAGGCAAAGGCAGGGGTATCTCTGTGAGTCTGTGAGTTTGAGAGAAGGCTGGTGTATATAGTGAGTTCCCAGCTAGTCAGAGGTACATAGTAAGGTCCTTTCTCAAGAAATGGAAAAAGAAAGAAAGAAGAGGGTATTAGATCTCCTGAAAATTGAGTTACACAGTTATTTACACCTGGAAATCAAATCCAGGTGTTCTGGAGGAGTAAACAGTGCTTTTAACCACTGAGCCATCTCTCCATCCCCAAAGTAAACAATTTAAAAAATTAGATGTATGTGACATTTGCTCTATAATTTCTTGATATAGAGACTTACTACCAATGGATGGGAAAAAAAGCAAGTTAGATTCAGATAAACATGAAGGAAGAAACTTGAATCAATTGTAATTCAATTTATTTTTAAAATATGTCTCTGGTATATTTAGTAATCGGAATGGGGAAGACTTGCCCATTGACTAAGTAGCTGCCTGGGTTTTCCAAATTGACTTATTAAGTAGATAGAAGAGGGTCTGAGGAGCTGCTGATTTCAATTTTTCTTCTAACCTCTTTCATACTAGATTCATTTACTAAATCAGGTATATCTCAAATTCACTTAACTTTTACCAAAAATCTAAGATATATCACCTACAGATAATATAATCCTACAAACATAATGACATACACATACAAAAAATAAGAGAGTGAAAAAATAAAGAAATGAAAAGACTTGCTGTAAACTATCTCTCATTCTGTATCAATGTGATGCCTGTGCCAGATAGAATGGATATGCCTAGAATGGTACAGTGGTCATTTCTGAGCCTTAAAGATCAATATCCCATTATTTGCCAGCAATCATGTCTTGCCAGTTTTGTCTTTCTACAATTTTCACTATAACTGCTTTATAATCTTATTGGGATTTCCAAGCTTTTTTTGTCTCCCTTAACTTTTGATCTATTTACAGACTTCTTGATACCAATTTCTTTTCTATCTAACCTGACATGTTGCCCATCACTTCAAACAGTTCTTCTGTTAGAAAGATGTAAGAGTGACAGGTCTGTGCCTTCCTCAGTAGCCATTTCTAAATCGGAGCTGTAGGTAGGTTACTCTACCCATTCGTTATCTTAGTCTAAAATGACTTCCTTGGGACCTATAGATTAGGATACTTACATGCCTTAACTGTGAAAACAGTCTGCTCTCTGCCTATGAACTGAGACCAGACAGATCCTCAAAGCAAATTAATCATATGATGGGGGAAAAGTAATTCAAACTTTGTACTATAAAAATTATATTGGCCCTTTTAATCTTTGGTTATACATTCCTTTTCGGTGTTTAAGGCCATACAGTTGGCCCAGATAAACCAATTTAGTACTGGGGAAAGGCTGGGGGTGCTGACAACACAGCAGACAAAAGGAGGGATGACAGAGTATAAGGGCTCTAGTGGGTAGGGGCTATGGGAGGGTGCCATCTGGGAAGTGGGTATATAGATGTATAAGATTGTTTGGGGTGTTCTGTGTGATATACACACAAAAAAAATTAAGAAAATTTAAAAAATGAGTTATATTTGAAGAGGAAACATTTAAAATACATCATCTTAATTAGTAGAGGTGATAAACATTACCATTGAAATTTACCCAATGACTTTATATCGTACATGGGTGCCAAGGATCCACATGCAACTGACCATGACTAGTAATAATCAGATACATACAGATTAGAGACACACGCGCCAACATCTAAGTGTTATTAGCAAAAACAAAAAGTCTTTCTGTAAGAAACAGTATATTTTAAAATGAAATGGAGCTCTCTTTACAGGTTAAAAACTCATTCAATATTATGTCTTTCAGGGTTTATACTAAGTTCAATATTGTATAACTGTATTAATTCAACTGTGAACCTAAAAATTTACAGCCACTTTTGAAAGGGATGTGTCCTTGCTCTGGAATGTATTACTGAATATGTTAAAACAGTTGTGAAATGCTTCTTCTAAACATGCGGTTTTTAAATTTTAAAAAATTAAAAAATATTCTTGTTCACCATTAAACAGAAGAAGACGAATAGTGTTTAAATTGTCAAATTTATACAAAATGAAGAGAGAACAAAACAGGAACTCAAATATTCTTGACTTGTTTCATATTTGAAGCTGCTAATTCTACCATCATGCAGTATGATACAAAGCAAACTCTCTTAGTTCTTTCCTATTGTGTCAGTATTCTCTTCATACAAGCAGAAATAGCCCTTCAAACTATATTTGAAGTTGAAAAAAAGGTAATGAACCTCAGTATTTCAAAAGTTTCAATGCCCATATGTATTATACGTTTGTATTATGTAGTTGCAATTTATGGAAATAAAAATTATTATAAATAATTTTGTTTAGTTTAAATAAATATTCGAATTTTGTCATTTTCATTTTATGTAATTGAATGCTCTATTACAAAATAAGTTCTGAAAAGTACATCAAATGTGGTGTGCAAGCACTCCATAGGCAGTTTCTATAACTGCAATATATATTACTCTAGGGCTTATACTACCATTACTTTAATTTGATCAGTTTAATTAAATCAAATGGTGTTGTAATACTCAAGAGAGAAATTGGTCTACTTACAATAACGCCATTAGAAATACTTGAAATATGAGTATCTTTTTAGTGTGTGTTAAGAGCTGACTAAAAATGTGATATAGAAAACTGAACTTGCAAGGATCACTAGAACTGCTCTATTTTAAGCTTTTATTGATCACAGTGAAAGGAAAATAAACTAAGAAATAATCAAAGATTAGGTAATAAACGCTACTTTAGAAAGTCACATAAAGTTCTATTGAGTGCTTTTATTTGAGCATAATAAAATGTGTTTATGTAGATGATACTTATTTTGGAATATTATCTCTTGAAGCACAATGGCATCCCTATTGTTTAGAGTCACCAGCTCAATTTTCTAGTTAGTAATTTAGATTCATCTGTTCATTCAATCTGTGAGCACTTATCTGAAAACTGGTATTTGTATATGAATGCTGATTTAAACACATACTACTTGTTACCTGGCTCCTGTGCTTTTACCACATCTGTATATTGTTTACTCTTTTTAAGTGAAGTATTACATTCTGTTGATGGTAGGTCCTATAGATCTGACCTGGCATGATCATAAGGAAACAGAGTCGTCCAAGCTTCTGGGAACTTGCTCACATGAACTTATAGCAATGATGACAGTATATGCAAGACCCATGCAAACTTAATCAAACAAAAACCAGCATAGAACTGGTGAAATGGGTCACAGGCCCCCAATTTTATCCAAGGAACTATTGGCGACTGATTACTGCAGGGTGAGGAAGAGTTGATCATCTTTAAATGAATGACTCTAGGTAGGTTGACTAGACTCCAGTGGATGAACTGGTACCAAAGGACACCTGGGTATACACACTTGACACAATAAATTTTAACAGACATGATAGAATGCATTCAGTTTGGTGAGGAGTATGGGGGGTGTGAATGGAGAAAAGGGTCTAAATATGATTAAGATGTATGAAATGCACAAAAATTCAATAAAAATATACATTGAGAAAAAGCGACTGATTATAGTACAGATTTGCTGATGGTCAATGAGATTCAATAAATTAAAAGGGTGTTTTGGTTGTTCAAAGAGGAAGACTATGGACAACAGTTCACTACTTTTCACTTGAACAGCAAGAGTTAAGATTTAAATCAGACATATTTACAAATTTGGAAAATAATTCATTGGGATAAACTACGCACTACAATTCTCAGCATTAGAATACACCAATTCACAAGTAACTGGACGTCCTTTAAGATAAGAATGACTTTTACTATATGGACATAATCTAGACTGATGACGTCTACCTGATCTTGTAACCAAAAAGTTACTGTATGTCGTGTTAATGATATGAGCCCTGGATCGGGAGCACAGTTCCATGAGGAAACTGAAGGTACGGTTGCTCCACAGTTCTGGTGGCTCTTGGCCTTATGAATGCTGAGTCGTTCTGTCTCTTTTTGAAGCATTGCCTTAACTATATGGCTTAATAATGTTAACATTTGAATGGCATTGGAAACTAAGATTTGATACATTCCAGGCTATTGGGATGTCACAGCTCCATGTCCTCCTCAGATAACAAAGCAACATAATCTTTGTGTCTATCTGTATACCTATAAATTCATTTCTCATTATTTATATTGAATTAAGAGTTTCATTTGAGGACCCCAACTCCAATAAACTGCTGCATGAATCCACATTGCCTCCTATTCCTTCTTGCTTCCTATATCTTTCCATTCCCACCGTGAGAAAGTTACTTGCCACAATTACAATCCTATAGTTAGATGTTTAATTTCAGTATGTAAGTAAAATCATTTCAAAATTGATAGCCCAGATTCTTGTGGGAAATAACACTGCTAACACCATATGTTTATGTATGTTTCAACTGTTGTTAGTTTTATAGATTTTATTCATTTCCAAGTTACCTAAAAGAGTACATTTTCAATTAGATGACTTCATATGCTATAATATGGTAAGAATATATTGTTTGTACTTGAAAATGTGTACCTACTATGCCAAATTTGAACTTGTTCACTTTTTCCTAAAATTGAAATATTATTTTGTGTACATATTGAAATGAAGCATTAATTACCATGAACAGCTGCCAGTGAATTATGAAATGCATTAAATAAACATCTAAGCAATACAATGGCAACTCTAGTACAGAACTGCAACTCTGGTATAGCAGGCACATGCATTTGACTGCAGGTCTGCCTACCATATTTTCTAGGTTGCTTTTTATATTTGTTTTTTTTTATATCTCAAGTATCATTTTTTGTTGTTTTGAACTTATACCTGATGGTCTGGTGCTTCCTACTTCTCTATATCTTGGTAGCCACAGTATGAACTGTGGTCGCATGTTTGGTTCATGGAGTGGCTGACAGAACTATAGCACTGAAAGCTTTTCTTAACATCACTTGAGACAGCAGGGAATCAGTATCCTTGGCAGTTGAATTCTGAGTGCAATTCTTTTCATCATTATGCATCAATTTGCTGTCCTTGAAAGAAACATATTTACTTAGTATTGAAAGAATTGTCAAAATGGATTGGATTTCAGATTCAATCAATAGTTAAAGTGAAAACTCCATTCATCAACAAGTCTCATTCAAGATGAAACAGTAACAGGGAAAATCTGTAAAGGAGCTCTAGTATGTTACCAAATTCAAACAGACATTAATTTTTTAAAATCTGAAACAAATATCAGTTTGCAATAATGAATATCTACTGGGACTCACATATCTATATATCTGGTCACCTTATGTAAGTGTAATAGATGGCTTTTTAGGTTGACTTGTTTACGCTAGAATGAATTCACTTTTCTCTTTTATTGCCTTGATGGGTTTGGATACTTTATTTATGAAACATAGATGTTTCATTCTATGAGCAAATATACGGACAAAGTAGAATACCCTGAGACATGATGAGGAAGTAGAAAGAGTGGAGGGAAGATACAAATCAGCACATTTGTGTGTGTTGGGCAAGAATATGTCCACATTTTCATGAAAAATCATTCTACATGTGTTTCTAAGGTTTTTATTTTGCCATATGATGATTTCAGTATTTTCTAACTTCTCTGAATGTTATTCCTTTGTTATAAAAAGAGAATGTGCTTCACCCAGTGATGCCTGCTTCTCATTGGGAGAACTACAGCTGTCCTGTAGTACAATACTTGGGGCTATTTCACCAATGTTTCCAAGGAGAACCTGGAGGTAGAGGACAGTGGGGAAACTGAATTTTGAACAATTTAAGGGCCAAGTCTTTCTATTCAATTACCATAAGGGCAAAAATTCAATGTACCAAATGTGAAATTTTAGAAATGGAAATTGGCAGGGAGCAGAAAGAGCGGCGTACGATCTACAGGAAGGACGGAGCTCTGTGTGAAATGAGGCAGACTTCATGCCACCCTGCACACCAATGAGACTTACCAAATTCCAATGCACCCTTTTACATACAACTAATTCTACTTTTATTGGGTACATTATAAACTGCTCTGTGAGTATGACATACTTATAGGTCCTGTTTTGATCATTAAATATATCCTTAGCTTTGAGGAATGTTTACATCTTCATGGCTGATGGAAATATCATGAATATCTGTAATTCTCACTCTTGGCAGGGATTGACGATTTGGAAATAACAAGCTACTTAAGACTAACATGTTGTGATGAGCACCTTTAATGTACCTAAGCAAGGGATACTGCTATTAATACTGAAACAAACAAAACAAAAATGTCCACATGACAATGTAAATGCAGTGCTTTAGTCAAAGAATATGGACAGATTAAAAAAAAAACACAGATCACTAGCTCTCACCTCTAGAATTTACAATGTCAGATTTACAGGATGGAGTATAAGTATTTGCATTCTGTAAAAATTTCAGGTGATGATACTATTAATGGTCCAAGAATCAAAACTTTCAGTACCACTTATTTACAATTCTGCTTCAACTTTTATATGATTAAAAATCACTCAGAGGATCTTGTTATTATTAAAATTCTTCATCAGCAAATCTGGGCTATGCTGTGATAATTTATGATTGTTTACAATGTCATGGGAATTAAATAGATTATATGTGTGCGGTATAGCTTTAGTTGTCAATTTGGCAAATCTAGTTAGAGGGAGCCATAACTGGGGAATTTCCTTCCTCAAACTTGCCTGTTGTTATGTCTGTGTAACATTTCCTTGATGTTGAGTGATGTGCGTGGGCCCAGCCCACTGTGGCTGTTTCCACTCCTGGGCAGGTGGTCTTGTATAAGAAAGCTGGTTGAGGGACTGTAGAGATGGCTCAGTGGTTAAGAGCACTGATTGCTCTTTCAGAAGTCTTGGATTCGATTCCCACCACCTAAATGGCAGCTAACAATCTTTTGTAGTTCTAGTTTCAGGAAATCTGACATCTTCTTCTGACCTCCGTGGACATTGCATGATGCGGATGCACTTACACACATGCAGGTAATACACTCATACACATAAAATAAGAATAATAAATAAAATATTTTTTTGAAAAAGAAAGGTGACTGAGCATCAGCCAGAGGAGCAAGCCAATAAACAGCACTTCTCCATGGTCTATGCTCCAGGTTCCTGACTTGAGATCCTACCATGGGCTCCTTCAGTCTGCAATCTGTGAGATGTAAGCCAAATAAACCCTTTCCTCCCCAAGTTGGTATTGGTCAAGAGTTTTTTTGTCACAACAATTGAAGGCAAACTTGAACAGTATAGATGTTTATGCTCCATTTTATACATATGTTTGCTGTAAAAATATTTATGTATTCATGTGCAAGTGCACAGGTATATGTGGTTATGTCTGTGTGTAGAACCTGGAGAACAACTTCATATGTCACCTGTAGGAACACTGTAGTTGGTCAGTGAGTCCATGATATCCTCCTCTCTCTTCCTCTCTCTAGAACAGGAATTACAAGCGTGTACCTCCATGAAGAGCATTTTTACCTGCATTCTGGGGTCTGAACTCAGATACTTATGCTTAAAATGCAAGTGCTTGATTGACTGGGCCATCTCCAGAGCCTTCATATTTTGAATGCAGATGTTGATAAGAATAAATTATCACTACAGATCAATGATTGGCATTTTAGAAACCAGTTCAAAAATATCTAGCTCACTATTTTTATTAAAACATTTAAGAAGAATACATAAATATTACTGTCAACTTTCCAGCAAGAAAATGATTTTGTATTTAAGAAAGTTTAAAAACAACAAAGCCAAATTAGATTATTTATTGTGGCATTTCTTGACAATTTTCTGCAGTGACACACCATACAGCAATGTTATCAATGAGGGAGAGGGCAAATGCAGTGGTAGGCTTATGAGGTTTACCTCACAAGTTCTGAGTAGCCATTTTCGTTTGTATAAGTATTTTCATTAATGTTCAAACAATAATGAAATTTTTTAATAATGCACTTCTCAAGATACACCCTAAACTTAAGCACACTGTGAAACTCATAATAAAATATTATATAAAACATTTCTAAATGGATGTGGTTTAAATAAACCCATAATAATATTATCCCAAACAACAGTTTACCTAAAATCCAACTTCAGAGACATTGCTACGGTGTTTTTATTTCAATCTCTCAGTCATCAGAGTATGAATTAATTCAAACAGTCATTGCAAATAAATGGTGCATTTAGGGGCTGGAGAAATGACTCAGTGGTAAGAGCACTGACTGCACTTGCAGAAGACCCAGGTCCAGGTCCCAGGACTCACATGGAGGTTAACCAACACCCATAACTCCAGTTCCAGGGTATCTGATACCCTTTTATGGCCTCCCTGGTGTTGTACAACAGGGATGCACTTGAATACATGCAGACAAAACACTGGTACACCTAAAATTTTTAAAAATTAAAAAAGTCACAAAAATAAATGATTAATTTATATTTTCTAATTATTTGAAGATGATGATTGATTTGGGGGTATTGATATAATTGTGGAAATAATAATAATAATATATTATTGGGGCTAGAGAGATGGCCAAGCGATTAAGAACACCAATTGTTCTTGCAGAAGACCCGGATTCGAATCCCAGCACCCACATGGCAGCTAACAACTGTCTGTAACTCCAGTTTCAGGGGATCTGACAGCACCTTCTGTCCTCTGCGGGCATTACACGACACAGGTGCACTTACCTACAGAAGGCAATACATACATGCACATAAAAATAATAAGATATTAATAAATGAATAACACAGAAAAAAACTTTGACTTTTATTTTTCTTTTTGCATTTTTAGCATTTATTGCAAAGAAAAAAGTATCTAAATTTAGGTACAGTACAAGATCATTTGTGAGTAAACATGATTTATAGTAGATTAGGAGGAGACAAGAGATAATTAACTTGAGGGCAATCTATAATCACAAAGCATCTAAAATATTGCTTTCTAATTTTGAAAGTATCTTTCCAATAACAGGAGCCAAGTTACCAGCAATAGAAAAAAAGCAAAAGAAAGCAGTCAGTTGAGTAAACCTATTTCTATAGAATTACAAAACGAAGCTGTAGATTTCAACACAACAAATCACGAACAAGAGTGAAAACCCTTATCATGATTGAAATTACTCTTTTTAAGTGACATAGATTAAAAGCAAGCAATTATAATAAAAACTTTGGAAGGGACTCCAAAGTCTAAATTGGTACAGTTCTACTCAATTGTTTATGAAGAGATAGATATTATATGAAATATTTACAAATGACTTCACAAAATTTTATAAAATTAGTGGTATTTTATCTTTCTCTTATGAATCTGTTATATTGTATCATTTTGATCATACAGTATAGATTTTTTGGTGTACTGTATTATGTATTCATGTCCATGTAATAAAAGTCAACTGTCCTTTTACTTACAATTTGCATTAACAGCTCATCAATATAAACGGAAATGATTTATTAAAATATTGCTGAGTGGAGACTGAATGGCTCAGGGGATTGATTGGTAATGGTATATGCAGTCTTTTATTTCTAGGTCACTGCTTTAAATTACAACTTGGCAGGGAGTGGAGACTACCCAGTGACATACGGTGTGTGGAATGGGCTGGTGATGTCAGTCTTGTTTTCAGTAAGTGCTGTCCATTTAGTTTTCAATATTTCAAGGAAACTAAACTTGACTCTAGAGCTTGTCTCCCAGGATTAAAACATCATTATATATACACACGTGAAAATGACTCGAGAGAGATAATATTAAAATAAAAAATAAGAAAAATATTACCAATTGAAACATTCCCATCTTGAAAATATTTTTGCATGACCTGTGTAAGGTTTGACAGGAATAAAACAATAGATCTTTCTAATGACAATACCTTTCTTTTTATTTTTATTCCTAATGATTTCATGACTCTGTTACATTTAAAAGTAATTTTTTTCTATAATATGATGTGAAGATGTTTCATAGAAATAAAAATTTAAGTGAGAACTCCCTGCAGCAGGAGCCCAGCTCCCATGGCCTCATGAAACAAGGAGGGAACCTAGGCTTCCCTTGTTTAGGCTCCTTTAAGATACCCTGGAACCTTCCACACAAGGTGAGAAACCTTGTTCCCTTGTCTGCCTACACCACTCAGGAAACACTCTCCAGGAACCTTTGACAGCCTCCTGCACACCATCTACAACACCCAGGAATTTTGCTGCAGGAGCATGGAGGACAGAGGTCCTCAAGTAGCTGGGGAGGTGCTAGGATTTTATTGTTCTGGGGAGAGGAAGAGACAATATTTTGCCAGAGAAATTCTTTCAGAGATGCCCCACACTCTAGTAGATGGTTCTACAAGCATGTACATACAGCTAGCATTCAGTGGACTCTGCGAGTTTAAAAGAAGAGCACATGATATTGGAGGGAAAAATTAGTGGTGGGAATAGTGGAGGAACTGGAACAGAGGGAAGGAGTAGGTTTGTTCAAAACACCTTATATGTGTATACAAAATTCTCAATAAAAATAATTTTTAAAGGTCAAATCACATGAAACAAGCCATAAATTAGTAATCTAAAATTGTATATCCACAAAAGACTGAGGAGGCCTTACTCCTTGAAAAGGAACATCATTCTATCTACACTTCCTCTTCCTGCCAGGAGAAAAGAGGAAGCATAATGGAATGTGGGACTTAAAGGAGTGATACAGTAACTATTAAAGGCTATGAGATTTCTTCTTGATGAAAATGTTCTAAAGCTGATGGTGATGAACTTACATAAAACTGTTGCTTTATACATTGTAGATAGGCATATGTACATCATATATACTAATAGAGCTATTATGAAACTCAAAAAATTTTCAGAAGTATCAACTAAATGACTTCCAAATTTACCTGAGCTTAAGCTCGGGCTAGTACAAAAGACTATATCTTGTTAACTTGGAGTTTTAGTTCATAAATAAACAGTTTTTCTGTTCTCAGACTAAAATAAAGGCATGAAAAATATACTTTAAAGATAACTTGGGAGTCTCTACATGTTTCATAATTAGATGTGGCATAAATATAATTCTGTAATCATATTAAAAATAAGTAACAAGAAGCATACAGAACACCAAACAGACAGGACCAGAACAGAAACTCTCCACGGCACATCGTAGTAAAAACACTACACGCACAAAACAAAGAGAAAATTCTGAAAGCTGCAAAAGAGAAACAACAAGTCACATATAAAGGAAAACCCATTAGGATCACAGCTGACTTTTCAATGCAAACTATGAAAGCCAGAAGAGCCTGGACCAAAGTATTCCCAGTGTTAAATGACCACAGAT
>NW_008335971.1:1836987-1870088 GCF_000622305.1 Nannospalax galili | reverse complement strand
AAAAAAAAATAAGTAAATTTAGCAAGGTTGTTGAGTACCTTTTAAAACAGTAGCAATTTAATTTCTATACGTGAACAAAATAAATATAAGAAATGGGGTTGGGAAAATTGCTCAGGTGGTAAGAAAGCTTGCTGTACAAGCATGAGGACTAGGGATGAAATCTTTTGAACATGAGTAAGAAGCCATGGGTTGCTATGCAGAACTGTAACCCCAATGCTGTAGGGGCAAGAACAAAAAATATTGGGGCTATTTAGCCAGATAGCTAGCTCCACATTTAGAGACTGTCTCAAGGCAATAGGGTAAGGGAGTGACAAAGACACCTGCTGTCCTCCTCTAGCTTCCTGAAACAGATGCTTTATATACTCACATTTTCCCAAAATGGGAAATTTGACTTAAAGCAATTTTTATCTAACTGTTGTGTATTGAGAGTGAAAGAGAATGATACATATCTTTTAATATTTTTCTTTTTTAAGGAGCTTCACTGAACTAAGAATGAGGCATGGAAACAAAACTAACTCTTTAAATTATGTGATGTATTTTTCCCCTTTAAATTAAATTTTGAAAATTTTATGTAATTTATTTAGATTGTATTTAGATCCCCTCCTCCACCAAACGCACTTACTGCTTCAGCCTAATTTCATGTTCTCTCTCCTTAAATATATATGTATATATAATGTATATATATTAAGCCTATATATATATATAGTCTCAATATCTGTAAAGTTCTCTCTATGTATGTTTCTCTCTCATCTATATATAAAATCTCTCTCTGTCTCTGTCTCTGTCTCTCTGTCTCACTCTCTCATCTATCTATAGAGAGTCTAATTACAGAGTCTATTTGTGCCCCAAGTGTCTTTTGGTGTGGGTTCATCTCCTTGAGTGTGGTTAACCTACCAAGAGTTCATCCTTTAAGGAAACTGGCTGTTAACATGGACATAAAAAGTTATAAGAATAAAATCAATGTGCTTATGAATAATAAATTATGCTTAGAAATGGGTGTGCTAACAAATGCCTACAATGCCTGAACTTGGAAGGTGAAAGCAGGGAAATCAAGAGATCAAGACCAGCCCCAAATTCATAGTTAGGTCTAAGTACACTTGGGCTACAGGAGAGCCTTCATATGCTTTTGGCTGTTCTTGAAATTTTTCAGGAAATATTATTCTAAGTGAAATGCAACAGAACTACTAATGCAACCAATAAAGACCAAGAAATATTTTTAAAGTTGTAAAAAGTTAAAAGAATGAGTTTCATTTAAGAAGTGTTTTATATCACTTTTGTGTTGCCCAGAATTTGTCACAATAAATAAAGCAAATAACTTTTAAATTTTCATATATATGTATACATATATATGCTACTTAAAAATAAATTTTAATTAATTCTTAATGTTACAGTTACCTCTCGCTATGAAAAGAAACAATGAACTTAGTTTCCCATTAGCACTTTTATGAGCAAGGATAATTATTTTTATTATAAGAAATTTCATCTTTGTACTAGTTATGTGCTCTGTGTATGGTTACAGTGTCTAATTTACAGAAAACAACTTTCCTTCTTATTTAGATTTCTCAATAGTGCACATATTAGCCTAATGTGCAGCATACTGAGATGCTAATAGCGGACATGTGAAGTTTTCCCTATCACTCTTCCATAGAAAAAATATTTTTTACAAAAAAGCTCATTCTAATTCTGTTAAAATTATGTTTATTTTCTTTTGAAAATAACATCAGATTGAGAAAACTCCTTAAAGTGTATGCTAATTGAAACTATTGAAATATATTTCAAATATACATATTATTGCCTGTATTTTTCATTAAATATCAATGATAAAAGCTTTGAAAATATATCACAGTACGTATAATCAATAGTGTATTGACATTATTATAGTTAAATTTCATTCAAATTTATTTTAAAATGTACTAAAATTTTGCATGTATATATTAATTACTCAGCATGACTGTAATGAATGCAAAAAACAGTTCAAATTGACTTATTTTATGATGATACATTTTAAATTTAATATAAATTTTTAGGAAAAAATTAATATTTCAGTTGATAGTATGAAAGAATCTCTTACTTCATCTATTATTTACGTTGCCAATTTCCATTTGATTTTCACAATCACAATTTATATAATTACGATTTAGTAAAATTTCATCTTCAGTAAATAAATAAGAAAGTTTTTATGAAGTCTCATATAATCTTATATACTTTATTTTTAAATCAAAATGCTTTATTTATTATTTTCAATTTAAGTGTAATAATGCATTTCTTGAATGCATGTAGGTGTACTTGTGTCATTCAATGCCCAAGGAGGTCAGTAAAGGGTATCAGATCTTGTGCACCTGGAGTTAGAAATGGATGTCAGACACGAAGTGGGTCCCGGAAATCTAATCCATGTTCTTTACAGAGCAGTCAGTGCTGTTAACTGCTGAACCGTCTCTCCAGTCCCAATCTTGTATATGTTAAAGATATACTTTTAGGTAATACATCTTCAAATTGATATTTAAATTTGATTGAATTTTAACTTTTTACATTACTGTTTGCATAAATTGAAGAAAAGCAAGACTACTAAATTCATTAATGGAAAACATGACAAGCTCTTGAATTAAACCTCCAATATATAATTAAACATATTACAAATATCTTGAAGGCAAGCTCTGTATACAATGACTAAAAAAATTTGTTTTTGTTTGAGACAGTATTTCACACTGAAGGTCAGGCTGTCCTGGAACTCACTATGTAGGCCAGGCTATCCTCCATCCCAACTCTTGCCTTAAATTTCTTAGTGCTTTGTAAACAGAGACTCTTCTGTTATCTATATTTTAAACTATATGAATATCAAATGAAGAACAACAAAGAAAATATTTCTGGAATTTTTAATTAGAAATCATATCTGGGATAAACAATGAAAATCCAAAGTAATTTAATTTTCAACAATAGTTTCACCTTTTAGGGAACAATTGCAAACCTCTATTAATAACTTTTAGGGACAGTTCTTGTCAAAGAATATATACATTTACTACCAAATATGCTACCACTTGTTTTAGGAATTGGGTGTGAACTTAAAATTTTCACAATTACAAAATGGGATTAATTTTTTTTTTTATTTTCTTCTCTAACAGGGTCTCTTTCTGACATGGAGGGAGCTTGCTAATTTGGTGAGGCTGGCTGACCTGGAATCCTCAGGTGTCCTGTTTTTTCTTCCAGTTCTGGGGTTACAAAGTGTGTACCATGGTACTTGGCTTTTTATGTGAGCACTGGGGATTGAACTTAGGTTCTCATGCTTGTACAGCAAGCACTTTATCAGCTGAGCCCTATCCCTGTACTCACTTCACCAATTTACAATGTGACAGATGATTTCCCATTATTAGATACTAGTTAATGTTTATTTAATTTTATTATTTTAATTTTTATTGAATTTTTTTTCTATTTCACACTGAAAGTCATCTTTATACCCCCTTTCCCTTTGGCATCCTCCCACAGCCCCCCACTGGAGTTCATACAGTCTGTCATTGGTGTTAAGACCTATTAAATAAGGTTAGTGTTCCCAGATATCCCTTTAGTACAAGTTCATCCACTGGGATTTAGTCAGCCTGTCTAGAGTACCTCCCCTCAAGAAGGTCAGCTCTTCCTCATGCAGCACTAATCAGCTGCCAATAATTCATTGACTAAGATCAGAACTTGGCGTTCATTTCTATAGTTCGGTGCTGGGGTTTTATCTGCCTAAATTTGCAATAGTCTTGTGGATGCTGACACCATTGTTGTAGGTTTGTATGAGAGGGGTCCTAGGAACCTGTAGGACCATTTCCATATGGTCATGCACCTCTGTACTGGCTCTTACAATCTTTTATCCCCTCTTCTGCAATGGTTCTTGAGCCCTCAGTGGGTGGACCTCAATATAGGAGTCCTGTCCAAGGATCCACACTCTGCCAACTCTTATTCTCTGTGTTTGGTTTTTTGTGGCCTTTTTGTGTTCTGGGCCCTCTGTTGCATGAAGGAACTTCATTGATGAAAATTGGAAGACGCATTAGTTTTCTCTTCATCCCTTGCTCTATGATCCATGAGTCTTCGGTAGAAGTTGCATCCTAGATGAGCCACTTGGGCTTGGGAAATTCACAAAGAATCTCTGTGTGTGACCAGTGTTGTAACTGAAAAAATCTCTGTCTGTTGAAAAAGAAGTTACTTTGGTGGGTGGTTAATGGGATGCTTATCCGTAAATTTAAGGGTTCATATTTTGCACATAGTAAGAAATTACACTTCCTAGGGATATGAGAGCTTTGGGGTTTTCTCTAAGATCTATGACCTATTCATCCATGTGTATTTGGCTAGGTTTACATGAGCAGACATGAGTTTCTTCCCACTGGGTTGGTTTAAGTCCAATTAGGTAGTTGTTGATTACCCCCAAGATAAAAGTCCCACTATTGCAGCAATGTCATTTGTGTGCTAGTCATTGATGTGTTTTTTTTTCAACCTTGAAGCTGGAGTTGATCATCAATTGATGTTCTCCCTCAGCAACTTGCATAGTGGTCTCCAAAACTATGAGCTATCCTTCTTCAGAAGTGGCTTGTAGGTCAGTCCCAGTTCCATTGTTCCAAATCTTGTGTCCAAATTATGCCCTGTGTTGAGCAATAGGGTCTTAGTGTCAAGTTCTGGGAGACAGTAAAGGACTGTGTCAATAGCCTGTGTAATTTTGGGAGTCTCTTGGATTACCCTGGTCAACATCTCAAAGGAAGGTTTCTCCTGTCTGACATTCTTTCTTGTTATGTAGTCTTCAGCTATGCTCATGAACTCATGCAGGAATATTGTATGTTTATTTTTCAGTAGGATTTTGGACTAATATGCTTCCTTCTGTTTTTTTTTTGTTTGTTTGTTTTGTTTTTAACTAGCTAGTCACTGTTTATGTCTCCTCTTTCTCACCCTGTTTTATCCTCCCTCCCTGCCCTTCTCATTTAAAGTGCCCCGATTTTCTCCATTTCCCCCTTGTTAATTTTTGTGTGCTATGGTCCCACCTCTTCTGAACTCCGTTTTCCCCTTTCTTCCTACAGTTCTTTGTATAGCCCTCCTTCTCTCCCTTCCCTTTAACTGCCCCCTTTTTACAAATTACTCCTTTAGTAACTCTTGTCCCCTACTATTCATCTCTCTTGGGTTCCTTCTTTCCCTTTAACTCCTTGGTTAATGTTTATTTTAAACATTCACCTTCTGACTTAAGTCTCAAAGTAATAGTCAGTGAACTAAGAATAGAAACATAAGCTCAAACCATAAATCAGCAGGTTGATCCATAGTTTGACCAGTGACAGGAAAAGAACAAGGAAGCTGGATTAAAAAATCCATGTCCTAAACCATCTCTGCCTTGGTATGTCCATGTGCCTACCTCAATGGTGTAGTTACAACTCTTCCAGCACACAGTGCATTCTCAATCATGTTATGATTTTTTTTCTATCATATTTTCAACATCAGTTCAACAGATCTGTCCTTAAGTCTTTGTTCTATTGATCAGTAAGAACAGCTTTTGGAAGAGTAGACTGAATGTCACTCCAGGCAAAGAAATATTTATTGAGTTCCTGGAAAGACACAGAATGAAGGATTATGCCTATCACTACAGCTTCTGGTTTTTATGCTGAATTTAATTCTACCAGTTACTTCATGATTGCAGAGAACCCTAAAATCCCCCAGCCTTTCTACATTGATCTCCAGCCCTACTTAAGTGGTTCACAGAACATGGTTTCTCAGTGTGCTTTGTTGTACTGAGAATTGTGCGAAAACATCTTCAGTTCAACAGAGAGGAAAATGAGTTTCATTTGACTTTAGATCTATCAATATTTTCGGATTCAATTTAACAGAAACACTTCATTGAAGATGTGCCCACATAGAAAATTTATAAACGTAAGTCCTATATACCAGTCCAGTCATTGTCAACTGTGTAGTCTAGAAAAAGGCGGGAATAATCAACACCATTGTACCATTCATGGACAGCAGGTAAGAATTTATATGCATATATGTGTAGGTGCCCATGAAGGCCATAGGTGCCAGATAACCCTGGAGACAGAGTTACAGACAATAGTGAGCCACTGACATGGGTGCAAGGAGTTGACTCAGGTACTCTAAAAGAAGGAATTTTATTTATTTATTATTTATTTATTTTTGCTTAGGGTAGGAATTAGTTTATTTCAGCTTATAAGTTACAGTCAAAGCAGAAACTCAAACAAGAACTTGAAGCAAAAACCATGGAGGAATACTGCTTGCTGGCTCAATACCAGGTTCATGCTTAGTTAGTTTTCTAATACAGCCCAGAACTACCTGCCCAGGGAGTGGTGCTGCCCACAGTGGACTGGGCCCTACTACATTAATTAACAAACAAGACAGTCCCCCACAGACATGCTCATATAATCACTGAAATTCCTCAATCCAGTTTTTACTCTCAGATGACTCTAGGCTTTGTCAAATTGACAATTAAAGCTAACTAGGCTAGACATGGATGCTGGATTTGATCTGGAAACAATGGAATATTCTAGATCTGCAAGTCACTATCTTGCTGCAACAGGAAGGGAACAAACAGAGAAAAAGTAGAGCTGAGAGAAAGCCTTATAATGATACTGCTAAAGCCATAGGACCTAGATATGTCTGAAACCATGTCTGAGCAGTCCCTGGATATTCACTGTAAGTTTCCTTCATGTTTCAGTTTAAGCTGGATTTTTATGCCCTGGGTAACATAAAGATTATTCTTTTTTTAGCCACTGAGCTCCAGTGCTGTATGTATTCTTTGAGAAACCATTTTATCAGCAGATGATTAATAGATACTTTTCACTATTTCCCCTAAAATGTGAAACTAATGTTAAAATTAAAGTACTTTTGAATTTATATTATTTAGTCTAGACAAGATTTTTAATTACATACTCCAGAAATATTTCTTTGTTGCTTTTATTTGATATTTATACAAAAAGTGGATAAAAGTTATGAGAAATCAATGCCCATGCCTTCCAGTACATGCCACTTTTGTCCCCAAAACCTTTCTTTTCATTAATAGCTGGTTTGTACTTTTTTTGTTTCACTTCTGTTTTATTTTGTTTTTTTTTTGTTTTGTTCTGTTTTGTTTGACACAAGATCTTCCTGTAGCCTAGGCTGGAATGAAACTCATTATATAGGTCAGACTGCTCTCAATCTCACAGAGAATCCCCCTACTTCTGTCTCCAGAGTGCTGGGATTAAAGTTGTGGGCCATCAAGCCTAGAAACACTGATTTTAAAATGGTTAAAAATGCCTTTTAATAAACTTCCAAAACAAAAACAAATAAATATAGAAACAGTGCTCCAAAGCAATATAGCATCTTGAAACAATCTGGACCTCAAAACAATCTGGACATTTCCAAGTAAGAGTTTATGTGTAGTGAAATGTATATTTCTTCCTACCTGTTCCTCTCTTAGTAAACTCTACTAAATACTGTCTTTCTTGTTATTTATCTATAAGCTCTGTTATCTTCCTAGATCTTGAGTACTTATTGAAAAGTGTAAATATGGAAATACTTGACTTGTCTTTTCAGTAAACTAATGTGACAGGGAGTAGGTAGGTGACTTTAAAAATGGATGTGACTCTCAGAGGGTAGTTATGTGACAAGATAACTCTGCTGCCAATTAACTTTGAAGTAAATGGCAAACAAGTTTATATTTATGCCCCATTTATCATACATGACACACTTATACTAATTAATTTGATATATTTTATATTGTACTAATATTCTAAGTCAATATTTTTTTTGAGGCAGGGTCTCCCTGTAGCCCCAGCTGACCTGGAACTCACTATGTAGACCAGGCTGGCCTTGAACTCAAAGAGATCTGCCTGCCTCTGCCTCCCAAGTGCTGGGATTAAAGGCCTGTGGCACCACACCTGGCTCTAAGTCAAATTTTAACTGACAACTTGTTTCTGTTTCCTTCTTTATTCTGACAATTCTATTTTGGGTGAATTGAATTGTTCCCTATAATCTACTTCCTGTGCTGAGGCTTCCTTAGATATGCTGCATTTCTTTTCACTTTCAGTTCTTCTTTAAAACATTCTTATTTTGTGAAGTCTTTTGCCTGCTTGTAGACAAGTGCAATATGTGTTTGCAATGTCCATGGAGGCCAGATGAGGCTGTTGGATAGCCCCAGAATTATCAGCATTATAGTTACTGAGGGTTGTTAGCTGCCAAGTGGCTGCTGGGAAACAAACCCTTGCCCTCTGCAAGAGAAGCCAGTGCTCAAAACCACTGGGCTATCTCACCAGCTCCTCAACCTTTGAGGAACAATTTCTATTTCCTTCACTCTGATCACAGTTGACTGAAGAAGTAAGCCTATAAGATATCCATTTAATTGTATTGGCAAGATCCAAATGCTTGAATTCTTAGCTGTGCATGTTTCAATTTGAAAATTCAGAGAAGTCAAGAAAGTAATAAAAGGCCATGGAGGAGTAGACTTTCTGGGAAGGGCAGTAGAATGAAATTATATAAAGGGGGTAGGAAATAATACAGTAGGAAAGTAAAGAGGGTGATGAATGTGAGGGAAGGGCAAAGGAGGGAGTATGGGAAAGGGTAGCAGACAATAAAGACATTTAGAAAAGTACATAGAAGCCTATAAAGTATATGTATATACATTATAAAAAGAGATTAAAAGGAGCTACCATCATACAGGAAGACATTTCCCCTTTGCAAAGTAAAAGACCAGTATCAAGAAGGGGCTTCCTATTTTGAAGCTGTTGAGCAGGGGGCCTCATAGACTTTCAAACAATACTGGACATTACCTGATCTTGGTTACCTACCAGCATTTCATGATAAGGCTTGGTTCCTGAAGCCACTCCATATAGTAGAACAAATATGGAGAAATCAAGCTGCTGCTGACTTCAAAGCTTCCCCTATATTGTCTTGTTTGCATAGTGTTGGAAGTTGCAATGCAAGCTACCTGAAGAGAAAATTTAGCATGAATCTTACCCAGCTGTGACTTCTGCAAATCACAACAATATAAGAATGACATTTCTTACAAAGTTTTATTGGTTACAATGGTATAAACTGTAACATCAAAGTCTCCCCTAGCTAATTAGGTGTTTGCAATAATAACATAAAAAAATCCACTTAGATATCTGACAAGCAAAGGATGTATTCATGTACAACCATCACTCTGGTATCTGTTATAAACTGCCTGGTGCTCATTCTCTCTCAAGACTACATTGACTAAAATCAATCAACACCCCTTTGGGAATGACTTGTAAATGGTCATGATCTGGATGAATGTCTTTTAATTAATCCCATCAAAACCAGGTGCTCTTGTGTCTTGTGACCTGAACACCTGAGTTATTTACCTAGACAATCTCAATTTGGTAATCCACCCAAAAAAGATAAAGAGTGAATGACTGAATTAATGTGGATACGCTTCAGAATTCACATATCAAAATGCTGAAAAGGTGGGTGGTACCACATTGCACAGAGTGAAGTTTGGGAGGGGCAATTGACCATGAATGAAGAGATACTCTAGAACTAGTGATGAAAAGGCTGAATGGTCTATTAAGGTTAGGTTGGAGTAGAGTTTGTAGTTCCCCAGTTGAAGCAGAAAATATTTTGAATAAAAATATAGGTGGGGCCAGATTCATCACACAGTTCCAAAGTTGGAATTCCATAAAGACAGTTCCATCAGCACAGTTCCACGAGGCAGATGAATTGAAGCAATATCTAGGAGAATGAATAACTTCCAAATTTGGGCCCAGGCTTAAAAAAATAAGTTTGAGTCAGGCTTTATTTGTTCAGGTAATTACAGTGTTGATGTAGTAATATTGTATAACATCAACTGTGTTGGCAAGATATGCCCACAGG
Organism: Nannospalax galili; assembly: GCF_000622305.1. NCBI lineage: Eukaryota > Metazoa > Chordata > Mammalia > Rodentia > Spalacidae > Nannospalax > Nannospalax galili. Next base: position 1,860,260 of record NW_008335971.1, on the reverse strand, counting down.
TACAATAGTGGCATGAACATTAGGGATTACTAACTACTTTCTAATTGGATTGAAGGTCCACTTTATAGGATATAGCCTGTAACTGACATTAATACCAAGCCTAGGAAGTTGAGTCTAGGCAGGCCATGGGACAAAGCCTGATACAACTATTCTTTTAAATAAATATAGTATTAAAGCAATTATTAAATACTTATTTTCATACCCATAGATTAATGTATGTCTCTACTCTCAGCATAGAAGATTCCTTATACAGCAGATGGTAATTAACACAGAGACCCACAACTATCCATGCAGAAAACATGCAGAAACATGCAGAAAATATGATGCTGCGGAAAGCTTAACCCTGAATTAGACACCTATATCACACTTCTGTCTTCTCAGGCTTAGGATTATAGCAAAAGAGGTAATTGGAAAGGCTGTAAGAGCCAGAGGTGCTAGATGACCACAAGGAAACAGTTTTCCAGACAGCTAGGCAGTTATTCATAGTCAGTCTCAGCAATGGTTACAGTACAGACTAGTGCCAAGTGAGCTTAAGCCTGTCAAAATCCCAGCATAGATGTGAGGAAATTTTTAAGAAATCCCAACCCTACCTGAGGAGCTATTGGCAACTGATGACTTCTTTGAAGGGAAAATTAGGCACATTAAACAGTGAGACTCATACTAGTTGACCAGTTGCAGTGGATGAACCCATACCGAAGCTCATGTGGGGACAAAAATCTGACTCTACAGGATATATATATATATGAATTTTCTCATTTTCTAGCCTACTATTTTAATGTAATATTCCTCATTTCTTAAAGAGGATATTTATGTGTATCCATGATTACATAGTTATGCATGAAACTGATGAATTCATTAGTGCTCCCTGTGTATCCAATGATCCCTCTCCCATCTGCAGGGAGTTGGTCTGAAAATCGTCAAACCTTAAATAAATATTGAAATTAAAAATACAACCCATAATTTTAAAATAGTAATATATATTCACATACCCTCTCCAAAGAGACAATTTTAATATCAGAAAGAAATTTAAAATATTAGCCACAGAGTCAACAGTCTGAATATTGTTTTAGTGAAATTGTAAAGAATTGTGAATAAAATTTATAATGATGTGAATATGACTTTCAACAAATGCTAATTTAAATTTTAGTATGTTTAAACTTCCTAGCAATTGAAACCTGAAAATTGAAGTGAAATAATGAGCCAACAAATTACCAAAGATAAATTGAGAATAGGCCAATGTAAAGTAAAAATGTTGTTAAGACAGTTGGCTCAAATAAATTGGATGGGAATTTGAAAAGCTACCAATTTGAAATGTAACGTGATGCAATTATCTTTCTCACTGGAGAATTACCAATTTTATAAATCTTTCCAAAGTATCAACTTTGTGTTTGAACTTTTTCTCTGGTGCATGTGTGTTTCGTATTTCATTACTTATCCTTTTTTCTTCATTAGTCCCTTAATTTGTCCTATTTAATAAAATAATAAATCATTGATAGGCTTGAAAACAGAAGCTTTATAATTAATTATCTACTACTAGGTAAGACATTTTCACAAATTTAGTGGTATAAAATGTCATCTTTTTACTAAAACACTATTTTGTAAGCTAGCAGAACTATGATCTTAGCTATAAGTTTCCCCAGTCTGAAATCAAGCTGTCAACTAGGTGGAAACCGTGGAGCTGCTGCTGTTGCTGAATTTGCCTCCTACTCCTCCCCCTTCCCCTCCTTGTTCTCCTCCCCTAATTCCTCCCATTTTCTTCTTTACTGTATGCTTCTAGCCTTGCTTTTAATATTTGTTTTTTGACAGTTGTTCTAAGTGGCACATGCCTCTAATGCTAGTACTCAGGAAGCAGAGGCAGGCACATCTCTGTGAAATTGAGGCTCATCCTTTTTTTTTTTTGAGAATTGGGGCAGCTGGGACTACAGAAAGATGCTGCCTCAAGCAAACAAAACAAAACAAAACAAAACAAAAAAAAACCATGAAATTTTTGTTTATTGACTGATAGTGACTCTTGGACTCAGTTGCTAAAATGCATATTGCCACAACAATTCTTGAAAAAGGTACGATACCATCTCAAGATGTTCAAAGGCATATCTAACATGATTTATTTCTATTTTATAAATTATTTTTAACTGACACATGAAAATTGTTTATTTTTATGGGTTACAGTATGACAAATTGTTGTATCCATACAACGTACATTCACTGAGGCAGGGAAGGTACTATTTTCATCTCAAACATGGTTAGGGGGAAAGAAGATTTATTTTTCCTTGTAGACACTGAACAATAATTCTCCCAGTTCACACGGTTTTTCTTCCAAATCCAGTATTGGTAGGATAAAAGTTGCTATGCACTTGCTGGTTGGCAGAAGAAAGTCATTGTTGGCTCCTAGAGACTACTCTCCTTGCCACATGACTTCTGAACACTGTTGCTGACTCTAGAGAGTCTACTTCATTGCTGACTGCTCAGACTTGGAATATCTTGGGAAGAGTCCCCTTACAAGGTTCACCTGAGAGCCAGAAAGATGGCTGTGAAAGTTTGAATGAGTATATCCTCCATAGGCTCCAAGTGTTTGGATATTTTGTCCCCAGTTAGTGACACTGTTTTGGAAGGTTTTAGGAGGTCTGAGCTTGCTGGGGGAAGTGTGTCACAGGAAACTGACTTTAAGATCCAGCTTTTGTAAATATTGCCAGATTTCCAGGTGCTCTCTGTTCCCTGTGCCCGATTCAAGATGCGAACACTCTACTTTATATTCTCGCCGCCTCTGTAGCTATCCTTCCCCACCATGATGGACTCTTGCCCCTTTGGTACTGTAAACTAAATAAACTTTTACTTTTATAAGTTTCTTTGGTCATGGTGGTTTATCATAGCAAGAGAAAAGTAAGTAATATAATGGTGAATGGATAAAGTAGGTTCTGCTAAGTCTGAACACCTAAGTTTGATCCTGGAGACCCAATGATGGAAGAGAGAATGAACTCCTGCACATTGTTCTCTGACCTTCACATGCAGGTGTCCAGACATACACACTCCAGACAAACAGAGTAAATAAATAATTAATAAATAAACAAACAATTGAAAAAACAAAGATCACCTGATAATGCTGGTATACAAAGAATGAATTCTCGTTTTTTAATCATATATGTATATATATGTTGAATATTTGTGCATTTCATACAGTGCATCTTAATCATATTTAGACCAGTCTCCCCATCTGCACCTTCCATAGCCTCTCCACTAGATTTCATACATTCTGTCATATATGTTAAGGCCTATTCAGACAAGTTTGTTTACCCAGACATACTTTGTATGAGTTCATAAACTGGAGCCTGGTCAGTCTGTCTATTTAGTGTCACTCCCTTTAAGAAGATCAACTTTCTATCACACAACAGTGATCAGCTGCCAATAGTTCTTCAGCTAAGGCTGTGGCTCTTACCCATTTCCCCACCTCTGTGCTGGGTTTTGTGTAGCTTGAGTTTGCATGGATCTTGTGAGTCCTGTCACCATTGCTCTAAGTTCATATGAGAAAGTTCTCAGCAGCCTGGAAAAATGTTTTCGAAACCATCTGCTCTTCAGGTAGATAGAAACCCTCATGTGGAAGAGAGTCAAAGCCACATTCAGATAATTTTTCCTTAGTCATTTCAATAAATTAAATTTTACTTTCTTCATTTGTTTTAATTCTATAAATACATTTTTTTTTTGAAAATACAAAGTAGCATCTTTCAGGACTGAGTTTGAAAACCACAAAAGACTTAAATGTCATAAGAAATACTGTTTTTGAAGTCTTTTGACTGGCATTTTCTGAAATGTTTATAAAATGAGATATAAATATCAAATGACGGCAAAAGTGACTCTAACAGTAAATTTTATCAGAGCTTGTAAGAAGGTTTACTGTCATTTTATAACATATAAGAAATTCCGTATTCTGTAATTACAGAGATAATCAGTTTTTTGTTAGCAAAATAATTAGTAGTTCTCACTTTTTTTAAGTATAAAAATACAACAAAAAAAATAATTGCTTCTCATTTATCTGTTTGCTTAAGACTGCTTCCTAATCATCTGATTATTCCTCACTGAGGGGCTGAGACAAACAGCAACACCTACGACATTAACAAATGGATGAAAGAACTGGATTTTCTAATACTGTGCATCTCTTATTTTCATTTTCTATTAACATTTATTTGAAAAAACAAGGTCTTTGTTTCACAATAATATTGTTCACAAAACAGAGAGAAAAGATAAGAGAAAACCAATAAGCAATTAAAAGGAACTGGAGAAGAAAAAGACCCCCAGAAAACTTGACTTTGAATATTAATCCTGAAAAGACACTGATGTGTGCATTTAATATGGAAATGTTGTGCATAAATAATAGGTCATGCTTAGTCTTCCACATTTCCCTATGTATGTGATTATGTTTCCAATTCCCCAAAGTAAAAGCTACAACAAATAACTTACCGTATATTTTCTTTTTCTTACAAATATTTTATTTATTTTTATTTTATGCATGTGTGTGTGTTGCCTGCATGTAGGTAAGTGCACCTAAGTTGTGCAATGCCCGCAGAGGACAGAAGAGGCTATCCGATTCCCTGGAACTGGAGTTATGGACAGTTGTTAGTTACCACATGGGTTCTGGGATTTGAACCCAGGTCTTCTGCAAGAACAGCCAGTGTTCTTAACCACTGAGCCATCTCTCCAGCACAACTTATCATACATCTTATGCCTCTGAAAGAGCCCCTCCCCCCATGGCTCTGGAAGTGTGATGGACATTCTCCCTGGATTTTCCTTTCTGGCTAATGTGGACGGGACTGCACAGTGCAGTTTTCTGTGCCCGTGTTCTTTCACACACCATGGTGTTTCCAGAGCTTGTCCACGTTAGAACATGCATCAGAACTTCATGCCTTTTCATTACCAAATAATACTCTACTACACAGAATCTGCTCATCTGGTGGTAGGTTTCCACATTCTTTGATAAAAGTGAGCGCACACAAGTTCTTGTGTGGACCAGTTTTTCCTCCTTCCTTCCTTTTTTGAGACAAACTTTCACTGTGTGGCTTTGAATTTGTCTTAAGCCTTGCCAGATCTCCAGTTGCTCTCTTGCTTCCTTTGCCTGCGTGATGATGTGAGAGCTTAGCTTATGCTGCTCCTGCTACAGCCACCTCCAGCCAGTATGCCTCCCTGCCATAACAGACTGTAAATCCCCTGGATCCATAAGCTCAAATAAACTCTTCCTTCTATAAATCACTTGGGTCAGTGTTTCTATCACAGCAACAGATAAGCGACTAATACAATAGGTATTGAGAATTCAGAACTCATATATTCAATTAAATCAACATTTTATTATGTTACAGTTACCAAATAACATATTACCAGGTTTTATCACGTTATATTCAAATGTTTTGCCCAGAACGTTCTTTAAATTTTTTACTTTATTAATTTATTCTTCTTTTGTCAAATAGATGTCATTGTTGTGTTTGTTTCAATAACTTCAGTAAATGAGTAAAATTGGCAAATGGAATATCTATGTTCCCAGATAAATGTTTTAGAAATTGAATTTATGCTTTTATAAAGCTGGTTGTCAGGCTATCCCTTTAAATAAATATTTAGATTTTAAAATTAATTTGAATAAATACATTTTGAACTTTGTTTTACTTTGCTTAATATTGTTTAAGTTTAGCTAAAGAACTGCTATATTGCATTTCAATAAACTCTTTACATGTCATGGATTTTTGTGCTTCAGTTTTGACAATTAATAACCACAAGTGAAATTATGTTGTTATGCTACATAAGGAAGGTACTGTGTATAGAAATATAAGATTACAGAATATGCAGTTCTTATCTAATGTAGAGTGATCATGTGGATAGTATTATTTTGCATAAATGGAACCTTGTATAAAACTACAATAAAGAATCTTAAAAGACAATTTACTCTACAAATTTTCATTTAAGTTTACAGTATGAATAAATATTCTAACATGTCACTTATTTTAGCACATGTATCTGAAGTATCTGAATTATTTCATGTATTATAAATCATTTCTCAGTTCACTAATTTTAGAAAATTCCTGACCATTTTTAATTTTCCACTAAACTTCACATTAATCATACGTATTAATTTGATATGAATTGAGTTTATCAAAGTAACTATTTTTGGAAGTATCATATGATCAAGTTTTAAGGGCACAAAACAGTACAGCTTTTTATTCTCACATAGTTCTTTCATGAAGCTTATATAAAAATCAAACACTAACTCTTTTATAAGAAAGTACATAACTGTATTTTAGAATATGTCTTACCCCCTTTTCTGTTGCTATAGCAAAACATTATAAATTGGGTAGCTTATAAACTATAGAAATTTATTTGTAAAATTCTTTTTAAATGAAACCCAGGATCAAATTTTCTGTGACATGATTTCATTCATCCATGGAGTCTTTCTGCTACAATATCATATGGTTGAGAAAAGTGAGTGAGCTTCCTCTGTATTCTTCTGTTGATCTTACCTGTCAAATGGTCTCTTCTTACTTCCACACTTTACATCTATAAGGATTTCAATATATGAATTTATGGCAGAGCAGCATGAATTTTCAACCATACAATACTTGTACTGAAAATATTAAAGCAGATCAAAGTGGACTGTGAGTCATGGGTGCTAGCTGATGGACAGTTGGTGCTTACAAATATGACTGAACTGATCTAATTTTCTAAAGAAAGGCTAGTTTGATTAAAAAAAAACACTATTGGGTTTTTTATCATTTATTCTAATTTTAGTCATAATATATTCTGTTGAGGAATCAAAGATTGTCTTTTAGGTATAAAGGGCAATAGGCAAACAGGAACAAAGTATCTCAAAACCTCTGTGTAACATATTAGATAAATAGAATGCCTATGCTCTGTTACCCAATTCGTAACACGCTAAACTGGAAAGTGTGTAAAATATGTTAATTTGCTTGAGAAGCCTTTCTTAATTATTTTTTTTAAGACTGGGTCTCACTATGTAGCCCTCTCTGGCTTGGAACTTGCTATGTAGACCAGGCTGGCCTTGAACTCACAGAGATCTGCTTTACTTTTCCTCCAAGTGCTGGGAATAAACGGGTTCATATCACACCCAGTGAAATGCATATTTAATCTTAATCTACTTTGATCAAAAGAGATTTATGGAGAAAGATACCTTTCTGAGATGATTATTTACACACTTATTAATTTAAATATTGTATTACTAAATGTAAAAGCATTAAGCTTTATGATTTAGTTAATACAGAGTCCTCTAACTAGCATGTGATCAAATAAGTATTTTCTGGTAAATATAGAACCTGTATTCTAAGGTATGAAATTAAATAGTGAAACTAACTGATAATAGGGGTGTGGAGAAAGGGGGAAAAGGTGTCTTATATGCTAGTCTAGCTCTTTATATGCTGCCATTTTTATCTACTTTAACAAATATAAAAGTTCATGGATTTATGATGACTAAAAGTATGGATGACATTAATATTCTGGCCAAAGAACCCAAAATAGTGAATTAATCATTTCCAAAAGACAGTGTATTCAATCAAAGAAAGAAAAAATTAATCCCTTCCCGTAACTGATGAAATAATGACTTGGCTCCCTCACAGACCTTTCTATCTCATTTTATTTAGGAATTCTTGTGCTCTTATATAAAAGGTAGAATTCAAGATTATTAAAAAGAAGATTTAAGGGAACTTGAAGTATCATCTATAAATCAAATGAGGCTTTTGCAGGAGCATTAAGGCTTGTTAGTAGAGTCAGATATAACTTCAATATATTGGTTGTCAACTAAAATTATTACCACTGGAGTTACTGTTGTAATTTAAGGAGCTATGTTTAAAACAGATGTTCTTGAGAAAAATGAGTGAACGAAGAATGTGATGTAGTTAGAAGTTAAGAGATGAAGATTTAGGTATTGAAAAGGCATCTGTAATTTACACTGAAAATGAATTTTTAAAGTTGGTTTTTGTGACTAATCATTTTATTAAAATTGAGTGTTTGCAGCACTCGGTTCAATCTAGAATAATTTCTAGAATGTTTGACAATTAATAAATAAATAAGAGAAGTGAAAAATATCCAAAACTCATATTCTCCAAGTTGTTTACATCCGTCTTCCAGAATGATTCTATAGTGTCAGCTTCAGGTTTCTAACATGATAGGAGTGGATGATGAGGTAAAATACAGAGTAGAGGGTAGTGGATAGATAAACCAAAACTAGATTTAAGAAATTCTTATGGAAACTCACTAGTCAGTAAGTTAATGTTATAAAATACTTATAAAATTAAAAATTTGAGTGAAAATATCCTCCATTCTTCTGTTTAGCTTAGCAATGTCATTCCTCAAGTACATGAATTATTAAATGATAATTGCAGTATGAATTATAGGATATCTCCCTGTGAGTTATTTGTCTCCAAAACAGGCTATTTGCCTTTGGCTATCTACCATAACTACATGGTAAGACCCTATTGCTAAAGTCACAACGCTAACTATAGGACTTAAAGAAATCAAGCTCAACATAACTGGAAAACTTATTTCCTGCTGGCTGGCTTTCATACTGCTATAAGTTGATATGTAGTTTGCTAGGTGTGAAAACACATCAATGGTCTCATAGCCTAAGAATTCACACTGAAATTCTGACCTGTCAGACAAGATGTACTTTCTGGTGTAATAGTACTGTGACAGTTATGGGGTACCTAAATGCTTTCTGATTGTATTTGAGGCCTGAACAACAAGATGGAATTTCATATCTGGTACTGTAATTTTAGTCAAAAGCCCATCACTGGGGAAATCATAAGCTCTGAATTAAAATCTACTATCGTTATTTTGTTAAATGATGATACTGTCAAATTGCCCTTCAAATATTTATATTTATATCTATAAATAAGCCTGGGCTACTCTTAACCTTGATCAAATGAGCTTCATTTTGCAATGGGCAGCAGTCAATGGAGAGGGGCATAACTGATCAAACTGAGTACTCTGCCATAAATGGGACACCTACGTTAAGCCCCTCTTACCCAACTACCATCTAAGCTCAGGGATGATCACAGAAGAGGAAGCAGAAAGAATGTAAAAGCTGGAGGATGGGGAGGAGTGCTGTGAATAACTGTCTTCTGGTCATGACATTGCATTGCAGTCATGAACTCAGCAACTGTGGTACTTTCTCCTGCACAAGACTAAGCCAGCCAAAATCCCAGAAAAAAATAGTATTGTCAACAGGTCCCAATCCATACTGATGAGCTACTGGCAGCTTATTGTTGCAGGGAGAATCCTTTTTTGAATGTATGGCCACTAGTAGGAATTCATGCTCCGATGGCTGGCCCTACACCGATGCACATATTACCAGCACTAAACAAACTTGGCAAGTTATCAAAAATAAAAGAAAACAATTCCATTGGGAGGAGATATTTAGGGTAATATGGGAGTTAGAGGTAGGAATTAGGAGAGATATGATCATATTTCAAAAATAAAGAAAAATATGAATAGAAATAAATGTACTTAACACATAAAAATAATAATTAAATATTAGTAGAAAATAAGGATATCATAATATTTCTAAGTGCTGAAATCTGTTAGTACTTTTCCACTTAAAAGGCACCAATTTTATGATAGGTTTATTGTTTATGTTTGTTCTGAGATCTTCAAAAGGAAAGCCTTTCTATATAAGCTCTTATTTTCTACATTTTTAAAAGGAAAGAGTCACACTGAGTTACTCCAGATGGCTTTGAACTCATAAGTATACTAGTAAGGTTTTTACTTGGTGATCTCCTGCCTCAGCCTACTAAGTGCTTAGGATGACAGATCTGTCCTATCTACCATGCCTAGATACAAACTCTGTTACTAAAGGAATATTGAAGATCTATTAGGAAAAAGCACACATTAATTTCCTTCATTTAATTAATTGCATTGTCATACACAGGCATGTGTGCACATATACATACTGCTAAGTGATTAGACTTTATGTTAAGTGAAAATATATACATATGTGGTCACATATCTTCACATATGTATGTATGCATTCACTTTGTATTTTACCAATATAAGTACACATGTATTTAGCTTCCTTTTCACTTAGTTTATATTTTAATGTGTACAGAAATGCAATATGCATACTGACACACAATCCAAACTTTAAAAAATAAACAATGAAAATTGGAAAAAATGCTTTAAGGAATATGTAGATTGCCTTTATCTTCCTTTGCAAATTTAGAATATATGTTTATTCTTTTTTAAATTGTATTTGTCATTTTTATTTTATGTGTATGTGCATATTGTCTGCATGAAGGTAAGTGCATCTGTGTTGTACAATGCCAGTGAAGGTCAGAAGAGGCTGTTGGATCCCCTGGGACTGGCGTTACAGGCAGTTGTTAGCTGCCATATGGGTGCTGGAATTCGAACCAGGGTCTTCTGCAAGAACAACCAATGTACTTAACCACTGAGCCATCTCTCCAGCCCCAAAGAATATTTTATTATTCTTTATAGAATATTTCACAGAAAATCTAAACAGTCAAATATGTGTTCTATTCTGATTTCCTTGTACTCTGGGTTTACTTGGCAATCTGAACACAAACATTCCTCATTTCCCTTACTGTGAGCCTGACATAGTCATTTGCATGGTTACCCTTTGCAAACTTCTATATGTAAATCTGCTCACAGTCAGTTTTTGCATCTAGACACACAAAAAAATTATTATTTTATTTCCCAATTGGAAATTGGAATTTCTGGAATGAGAAAACATTTACTTAAAAAAGTAAAACTAGATGAAAATGTTGATGTAAGATTAATGTTCAATGGCTATTTTCATGAAAAGGGTTATCTGCTAGCACATCCATCATATTTGCCTTGGCTCTTATGCTTTTTTGTTTATTCATTTACTTTTTTTGAGACAGGATATCCCTGGAGTCATAGCTGGCCTGGAACGTGCCACATAGACCAGGCCGGCATCAATATCACAGAGATCCACATGTCTCTGTCTCCTGGATGCTGAAATTAAAGGTGTGCACCACCACATCCATCTCTCTTCTGATCTTTAAATTTCACTTTTTATTTTTAAGATTAACTTACAAAGTAATGGTTTCGATATAAGTTTTCATATATTTTCATTTTGGTTCATTCTCCTACCCCCAAAATATCCTTCATCTCCCTGCCCTTCCTTCTCTGTTGTACTCTTTCCTTTTTAATTTTAAATAAAGATTAATGTAAGCCTAGTGCTTCATTTAAAATGGGCTGTGTCCATTCACCCAGTGCACAATTATTTACAAGAGTGTGTGGGCAGTATGGGTCACACATTTCATTTTGTTTACTAGGAAAATATATTAATTAGGAAGATATAATAACATTTACCTCAGAAAAAGCATGTATCAGGGATCAAGGTAGTTATTGTAAAATAAGAATGCCTATGATAAATTTTGCAAAGAGGAACTTAAAACTCAAATGTTAACTAAGGCTTTAAAACAAGAAGAACCATTTACAAAAGACATTCAAAGTATAAAAACTGTCCCAGAAGTGGTAAAGAATCCCAAAGAATTAAATAAGATGCATTTCTCTTCCGATAAAGCCTATACTAGGGGTGGAAGCAGGTTTTCCCCTCATGTTCTCCCCCTGCAACCAGGTGTGGTCAATGGGAAGATATGGCTACAGTCAGGAGGCAGGCCCAGGACCTGTCTGACTCAGGGAATCAATAACTGCAGTGGGGACAGGAGAACCCCCCCCCCGGCGCCTCCTTAGCCCAGTGCAGGGTCAGGCAACTGGAGCCAACATGTAAGTGTATCAAGAATAAAAGAATACAAAGAGAGTCCATGTAAAATCCCCCAAGTGTGAAATGACTCCAAAGTGATAACTAAAGATAATAAAGAGCTGAACAAATTAATACCTCGTACCTATGCTACAGTATATCACAAAGATCTGTGGAGAAAACAGTTAAAACAAATGGAAAAAAACCTTTCCATGCTGTGTGAGACCTTGTCTATGATTGATTTACTATATAATGTTAACCTTCCTTCAAGTGTTTTACAGATGGGAAATCCATTTAAAAGATACCCGAATAGGGGAAGGCCAGCGATAGTTGTAAGTTCTTGGGAGTTTTATGTTTGGGTAAGATAGAGACAGAGACTCCCCAAACTATAGAACTGTTAAGAAAATCTACAGTACCAGGGATCATTTGCCCCCCTATGAGCTGTTGGTCAGATAGATCCTAGAGGTCCTCAAATTCAACAAGGCTATCTCCACTAATGTTGGTTGTACACTAGAAAGGTCAATAAGGCCATATTGCTGACGGCACTGCATGTTGTGAATGTGGGAGAAGAAGAGAGAATGGAGCTGAGACTAAGCCAAAATACTCCATGCCACTGGATGGATGATGTTCATATTGCCTAAAGGCACTATGCAGATTGTTGGGAAAGAAAGGATACCCTATGATTCTAATCAACAGTGGACCCCCACATGCTGTACACTATGGACATGCCAAACAATGCCTTCAAGTACAATAATGGTTAGACCAACATAGGTACAACTGACAAATTTCTAATTGGATAAAGCCTGCTCCTAGGGGTGGAACACACATTTGGTGCTGTAGACCAGGGCAACACCTTGTGTCAAGAAAGTCTACAGGCCCTAGTGGTGAAGCCATCACAAGTATACTGTTTAATGAATATAGTATACCTACTGGGATATCTTCTAGGCATTTGTATTTACATTCACATTTGTTTAAATGTGTCTACTTCCTTCTATTTGTCTTTATAGTAAAAGAAACACCACTGAGATAGATCAATTGCCACAGCCTAAAGTTGAATAATGCAGAGGCCCAAGAAGTCACTATCTCACCATGATACAAGAGAGATCTCCATACATCTGCACCCCTCCAAAGCTCAGGGACCTTAGCGGAAGATTGGCGGAAAGATTGTAAGAGTGGAGGAAAGAGGTGGAGTGTGTTCCCCAGGGGTCCTGGTTCCTCCAAGGGGCAGGGCCTGATGCAGAGAACTGACTGTGGAGAATTAGCTGCTGAAGGAGAGGCTTGTGGTGCCATCTGAAATTGGAGTGGTGAACACAAAGGGGGCACAGCAGCCAGGCATACTCAAGAAAAAAATGGCATGGCACTTATGGACCTGGGGCAAGAATGTTGGCCCCCGAGGCATAGGCAAAAGCTATCAGTGACTATGGGCATGCCACGGGAGCGATTTGGGATGGCAGGCTCAGCCAAGGCATAGAGCTGAGTGGTGCATAGCTGAACAGTGCAGAGCTAGACACTGGATGTTCGTTTCTTTGTAAGTAAACCCCTCCCCTCCCATGAGAAAAATAAATGTACATACAGATATATTATATGGTTTCCCATAGTGCAAGAGACCCAGAGAGAACTCTGGCAACACCCAGCTATCCACGAACTCACTATATAAACTAGGTTGGCTTCCATCTCACAAGGATTTGTCTGTCTTTGCCTCCAGAATGCTGGGAATAAAGAAGTACGCCACCATTCCAGATTCCCCTTTGTACTTTTAATCATTGTTCATAATATATTCAATACCACTACAATATAGCATAATTACTACTTAATGTATAATTCATTACCTAATATATTTTTCCTGATTCACATTTTTTTTCTGTGGATTAGGTAAAGAAGGAAAATGTTATTTTTCTGAGTTAGTCATTTGCTATTTATTCCAAGCTAACTTTCAATTTCATATTTTCTAATATATCATTCATTCATTCATAACTTTGTAGAAAGATCATTTTTAAGTCCTGTGTTATATTCTGGGAAAAAAAATATAACACATACGTCTCCTCATCCATCAAATGATGCTGATAGTAAAGTGGAGCTATAATGTAAACAAAATAAATATAGTGAATGAAAATGTCAGTAGATCCTTTGAAGCATGTGATCATTTTTTTTGAATTTGGAAAAATGGAAGCAGAGTGTGGTGAATGTTACTGTAGATCTCAAAGTGCTTTTACTCAGGAGAGAACATTCAGATCAGATGGAGGATGGGAGAAAGCCAGGCATTAGAAGGCTTCAGCTGAATATAGAGGCAGGGTTACCCGTAAATAATATACAAACACTTTTCTTTAGCTACTGAACAAGTCTTAAAATTGTTGTTCCATAATTTTTAAATAGATACGTACCATCACTTTTAGGTAGTAGCCATTTTTTTCAGATGTAACAATAACATTTTTGCAGATTTTTGAATTATCTGTTTTATTTCTCTGCTGAACACATGACTTTCAATGGAGTCTTTCTTTTTAATAATTAACTGATCAAAATTCTACTTCACTTTATTCTTTCAAATCCCATGTTTCGCAGCCATATCACAGATATTTGAGAAAATTTTGCCGTCTCATCAAAATGAAAAGAGTGTCAGACTCATTGTCTTTTCTCACAGCACACTCCCCTGGCATTCTGTATTTTCTTCCTTATTTGCCAACATCATCGGAAGCTGGGTTAGCCAGGTGATTACTCCTTTTTTTTTTTGACTAGAGGAAAATGGATGCCTATGCAGTGATCATTCTAGAAACCAGAGGAAAAAAGGTTTGTTTCACACAAGAAAGGGACCTATCCTGGATCCCTGAGCAACTAATCAGCTCAAGGAAAGCCCAAGTCATTATTTTATGAAGGAAAATAAATGATAGTTTAACACATGTCAGGATCAGCAAAAGACACACATTATTACAGGACTGAAATAATCAGAAAAGTTATTATTTAGTGGATATGTAAGTTAACTAACATGATTACTATTGTTTAAGAAAGAGTACAATGACTCAAATGTAATAGAAAGTATTCAAAGAAACAGGATAAACCAAAATTAATCAAGGAAGCAGAGTCTGTCAACTCAAACCACAGAAACAAAGAGCAGGGAAAGTCCCTGGGTGGAAGCATTCTTCCTCCAATTCTAAAGTCAAGCTGTGCCCATAATAGCTCCCAATACCTGGAGAAGGAAGAAGTAAATCTGCCAAATGCCTCAGATCACAAGCTATGAAAAATGAAATATCCAGTTTGAGAATGATCACTACTGACTGCTTAGTATGTAAAATTTCAGACTGTCAAAGTATTCTTCTAGGACACAGGCAGAAAAAACAACACTCATTCTGTTCAAAATGGCGTTGTAAATTTACATTTTAGTATTCCTTCTCTGAAAAACAAAAACAAATACAAAAACAAAATAGAGACAAAAAGAGTCTTAGTTATCCTTAAGGGAAAAATACAGTTCTTTGGGAGGCTGAAGGGACAGATCATCACATGGCAGATAGTAACTGCAGTCATGAGCCTGCTGCTGTTGCTGAGGGCAGATCAGACATCACAAGGACAGGCTCAGCAGAGTACTGAAATCCTCAATCATCCTGCTGTCATGACAATTGCATCTGGGACTGGATTTTCTTATTTTAAGAGGTAGTTGACTCAAGATGACAATTTTGGACTTGGATTATCTTCTTTAATGAGAGAAACAGCAAATTTCAACGAAGAGAGAATATGGACAATGCTGCAAAATCACTCCTCAAATCAGTCACATGGGATGGGGGAGGCAAGTCTTCAACATATTAATTTGGGTGGTAAAATTTTTAACTTAAATTGTCCTTTTTATTATTATTTTTTATTTTATGTGCACAAGTGTATCGTCTGCATGTTTGTGAATGCACCTATGCCATGCAATGCAGTGGCAGTCAGAAGAGGGAGATGGATTCCCCTGGAACTGGAGTTAAGGGTGGTTCTTAGCCACCATGTGGGTGCTGGGAATTGAACCCGGGTCCTTTGCAAGAGAAGTCAGTGCTGTTAACTGCTGAGCCATCACTCCAGCCCCTTAATTTAGACTTTCAATGAATTAGAGATTTATGTTTATGAATTTTTCGTACATAATAGATATTTATCATATATAAACTAAAACAGATACATAAGTGGTATCATATACTTATAAAATTAACTAGACTACATGAATCAAGTAAAATTTCACTAGATTTTGAGTGAACTGAATTTTCTGAACGTACATGATGTATTTCCATGTACAGCAGTGCGATATTTTATCTGTTCCACACACAAATATTTTAGCTGCCAGTACTTCGACCTATGAAATATTTTGTCACCATAAAGGAACATCTTTGCTACTACCCTTTCTAGTCATTCATTCCTGCCTTAGAATGTCAGTCACTTGCTGGTAATTCTCTATCTCTATACTCGTATTTATATTTGCATAATATGAACTATCATGAATATTTTGCAATATACTTTTTCCTTGTTCAATTAGCATTAACATCTTTGAGAATTTTCTAAATTGTTGCATGTGTATTTTTACTATGAATACTATTCAATGTATGGATGAACCTAGATTTTATCCACGTTTACCTGCTGATGAACGTCAGGTTTTCCAGCTTGAGAAAGTAGAAATATTGCTGATATAAAATTTATATACAAGTTTTTGTGCGAAAATAGACTTTAATTTTTCTAGGATCGATGATTAGCAACAGGGTTTTAAAGGTTTAAAATTTTATATTACTTTCTTCAGGGGCAGGGGTGGGGGACATACATGCCTTAGGGTTCACGTGAATGCCTGAGGATAACTTGCAGAAGTGGGTTTCCACTTTATAACAGGTTTTCAGGCTTGTCAGCTATTGCTTTACCTATTGCACCATTTTACCAGCCAATGGAAATTCATTTTAATATTGATATAAATGAAAGTCTTCATCAAAACTTAAAACATTTTATTTAATATTTGTTTATTAGTCCTTTTGTTTAAACTTAAGAGAAGTTCTTGTAGTAATTTGCTCATCCCCATAGCAAATAAGTTACACTATAGCTGTATCACCTTCTTTGTGAGGATCCTGGGGAAATACTGTCCTAGGCAATTGCTTTGGAGAATCAGGGAGCCCTTTTAGCTTGGATATTTAGATCTTCATAAGATGGAGCACTAAGATGCTATTAGGGCCTGAGGTCTAAATTAGATATTTCCATATGCTTTGCCTCATAGTCAAGGAACTGAAACAAAGATTCACACAGATTTACAAATTTCAAAGAAATTTTATTCAAAGTCAAGTGGTAGTGCAGGTAATTAGAAATACACTGTCAAGACTGATATAGTAGGCTACATGAATGATGGTACTCAAGGCCCCTGATTATTGATTGGAGTGAACTTATATGGGGTTCAAGAACTTTTGTTACTTATGAGGAGTATGGCTATATGGGGCATATTATGGGTGTTTATTTTCACTGACAGGTTTGGATTACATAAGACCTTGGCTATTATGCAAGTCTCTTTTCATAATGCATCTCACATTAATCATATGAATGGCTAGGTGTACATAGGTATAAAATTGTAAGCAGGGAATTCTCCCAAACAATTCACTTGAAGGCACAGTTTTGACTTATTGCTTATTTATCGAAAATCAGGCCATGCTAGATTTGCTATCCTTACCATGTACCTGGATACATGAGGAATATGTTTGAGTAGGATCTATTCAAGTTTGCAGGTTATTTTTGGTGGAGGAACTTATTCCATTATTCACAGAATGACGTGACTGTAGCTTGATGCTGATGTGTGTGTTAAGTTGCTAAGTGAGCTGCTAGACACATTGTTTGGAGGTGGACATCTGTGCATATTGTGTGCAGTAAGTTTCAGGCTGCCAGATGCATTATTATTAGCCAAGGGGTCTGTGTGTAGACCAATTAAGCAGGGTTCCGTGTTCCTTAATTATTTTCTATTCTTGTTTATATTGAGATGTAGTTTTGCCCTCAGGACACATTTCCTGTCATCCCAGTGCAGTATATAAAAGTTTCTCTTTACTGGGCCTGATGCCCTTGACAATTACTGATACTTTCTCAGCAGTGGACCGAATGCTCTCCTGAAGTTCCTTCTGCCACAATTTTGATGTATTATCTTTAAACTCAATTTTACTTGAATTCTAAGGAAGCTGGCAAGAGGAAGCCAGATTTTTGGCTAAAATATTGCACAAATGGTCCTTAATTGGGTCCCTGACAGAGTCTTTCATCCCCTCTGAAACTTCATAAGCTGAACCTTTATTGTCCGTGTTTCTCTAAGCATTAGTGTCTTCCAACCTACCAGCAGAATGGCCCAGTGAGCTCCGTTTCCAGAATACTAGGACTTTTCCAGCACAAAGCTCCAAAGTTTTCGCATTCCACCCACAAAACAATTTCTAGTGCCCAACAACCACATAGTCAGGTTTATCACAGCAATGGCCTCATTTCTTGTTACCATTTTGTAGGTTAGTTTCTTTTCTTTTTGCTGTGATATAATACCCCAAGAACGATGATTTAAAGGGGAAAGGACTTACTTAGCACAAACTTCCAGGTTCCAGTTGATTATAGCAGGGAAGTCACAATGGCAAGAGCTTGAGGGAACTGGTCATATCACATTCATCAGTCAAAACACAGAGCAAAAGAAGGCATGAAAGCCATTGTTTAGCTCACTGTCTCCACTCAGAAATGTCCAATATTTCCTGCCTAGAAATTGGTGCTTCCAACAGTGAGCAAGTCTTCCTACTTCAGTTACTGCAATCAAGATTATTTCCCTGAGACATAGCCAGAAACTCTTTTCTGAGGTGATTTTAACTTCTGTCAGGTTGAAAATTGATAATCTTCTCACCTTCTCTTCCTCATTCTCCAATCATTGTTCCAGAAATTTCTAAGAGTTTGCTTGACAAGTATGGGGGAAATAATGTGTTTTATTTCAGAAGCAGAAGCACATTAGAGGGTAGTTATTTGGAAGATTAAGTTTGGAGAAGTGGAAGAAAAATTAATTACTAATTGTAATGCTTAATCACAGGGTCTTAATAAAAATAAGCACAGGACTTCACTAATATCTTTTTAAAGCAATGGCAAGAGGTGAACTTTATAGTCTTTTTAAATTCTCAATATTAAGGATCACAGAATTAATGTAAGTGGTTCTGGAGCTTTTAATTTTAAATTTCTGCATCAATTAAGATGCTCTTTGAAGGGATGCAATGAAACAAACAACAACAATGAAAGAGTATAGGCCCTAGATTTTAACAATCTGAACTCTTACTAAGAACTTAGAATCACTACAATGCTTTTACGTTCTCTAATTTATAAAAGGTGCATTGGAATAAGGGTGGTGTGAAAGTCAGATGAAATAATACACAGACTTGGCAGACACCTGTGTTAGCCAAATGGGAGCTTATAAATAGCTGCAATAATTAAATAGCAACCAAACCAACCAAATGTTCACATAAAATACTCATACTTTCGTGCACTCAGGAAAAGATATTTATAGTTCACTTATATGCAACGAACTTTGATATATTTTGAATTAGCAAAATAATATGGATTTAATTATAAGACTATTAAATCACATTGATTCAGTACAGTAGTGGTTGAAAAAGATAATCAAAATGTCTCAACATACCACTCTTAGGCTTCAGGATGGTAGAAGAAGGGGCAGAGATTACAAGAGCTAGGGATGGTAGACGAATAAAAGAAAATTGTGATTTGCAGATACAACAGGGCAGAGGCACATAAAAATGAACGCACAGAGGTAGTGACCATGTGCACAAGACCTGCGCATGCCCAAGCCAGACACAAACTCAGCATGGAGGGAAGAAGACAGTACCAAGTTCTATCCCTAGCCAAAGAGCGATTGGCAATTGATAGCTGCTTGGGAGAGGCAGAGTTTGTTTTATTTAACAAGTAGCCCCTCATGTGTCTACCATGCTCCAGTGGATACCCGGCCACACAACATAGAATACATGTGTAGCACAAACTGAACCCCATGATTTAAAATCCAAAACATGAAAAGAGGATACAAAGTATGTGTGGTTGGATCTGGGAGGTTGAGGGCACCCAGGGGTGAATATGATGAAAATGCATTAATGAAATTCTCAAAATAAAGATGGCAGACTTTGGAATGGAAGGACTTGATTTGCTACCAGGGTCCTCCAAGGTATGCATTAGTTAGGGCACCTCTATTTGCAGTAACAGATTCTAAGATACAAGCTTTTGACATAAAATTTTGTTTCTTTCTCATGTAATAATGCAGTGCTGGTTTTCCTCATCAGCAATCTTACTTGCTCTGAATGAGGGAAGAAGCTCCTTTGTCTCCTAAAACCACTGCATTTTCTGCATCCAAGCAGCAGATGAATTGGGAGTGCCCTGATTATAATGCAATATAGTCCCTAGCTTGCCACCTGCTTCTTGTCAGTTATTCTTTCAGCCTTTGAACAAAGTAAATCAACTTGCACTTTCAGTTAGGTCTTTCATCAGTAGGAATCTTTTATTAAATATTTAATTTTAGAACTGCTATATGGGTTAAATGAGATACTGTACATAAAATATTTGATAAAAAACATGTACAAAAATGTTAACCCAATCTAAAAATCAAAATACAAAGAGTATGATAAGTCACAGATGAATTTGCATAAAATTGTATCATAAATATATTTGAATGTGCCTTATATCATATTTTATAAGTTTAATAAGCAGATAAATCTTCAATACTGTTAAAAGACAGGATTCAATGAGTAAAAAGCAATTTAGAAATGTATTTGCAGTTTCTGTTTGTGCTTTGTTTTGTTCTGAGAAAGGGCCTTCTTGTAGCCCCTGCTAGCCTAGAACTAACTATGTAGGCCAGGCTGGGCTCAATCTGCCTGTCTCAGCCTCCCAAGTGTTGGAATTAAAGGCATGTGCCACCATACCAGACTTACATATTTTTCTTTACCTAAAACTCTAATTTATAAAATTATTTTGTATATTCTTCAACCATCATTGTGAGCATTATCATAAGTATAATCACAATTAATATCTTATGAAAGATCAAATATATAATATATACATAATTAAATTTTATAGTTATTTACTGTTATTATTATTGAGTTAACATAGTATTATTTCACAATTGCTATTTGCAAGTTGCACATATAGAAATAGAATTATTTTCATCAAAGTCTTCTAATGTTCTTAATTATCAGATAGTGATTTCCACATGTTTGAGTCTAAGGTTTGTTTTTTTGTTTTGTTTTTTTTTTTGAGAGCATGACATTTACTTTTGTTGTTGTTAATTTGTTTGTCTATTTGTGTTTAGAGCTTTTTATTTTTATTTTTTGAATAAAGGTCTTTCTTGATAGGTCAGGCTTACTTCAGACTTATGATCTTCCTTCCTCCAGCTCCCACTAACCAGGTTTACAGAGTGGGAAGTCAAAATTTGCTTTCATTTTTTACAAGAAACTTCTTTAGATGCAGAAACACAATATTTCATATGTATAGCAAATACTTTGGTATTACAAACAACATATTTAAAGTAAGTTTAACAAAGCATAAATAGTTGATTAATCACAAAAAAACACAGTAATTTGGAAGATAAGAATTCACAATTCTATTTTTCTATAATCTACAGTCTATCTTAATTTTCCAAAATAATTGAAGTACATGTCATTTTATGATATTATAGGTCATAATTTGTTGATTGACAGATGTATTATTTTTAATTATTTATTTAATAACCACATACTTAGAAGAGGCATTTCATTATATCATCATTGACATATTCAATAACAATTTTCTGAGCTAGGCTGCATCTCTTACAAAATTGGCTGTACATTTTTAGGTTTAAAGTTGAATTATTACAGTTATACAATATTGTACTCAATATAAACCCTATAAGACATAAAATTAATTGAGGTTTTAACCTTTAATTCCCTCAATTGATGAGTGGATAATGAAAATGTGTTTCATTTATACGACGGAGTTTCACTCAGCAGTAAAGAAAGATGAAATCATAAAATTTGCAGGTAAATGGATAAAATGAGAAACTGTTATACTAAGTGAAATGAACAGACTCAGAAAAAAAATCGACATATGTTCTCCCTCATATGTGGATTCTAGAACCAGACTCTGATAAATGAGTATGCAAACAGACATAACTACAGGAACCAGGGTAATGGAAAGGAAACAGGGAGGTAAAGGAAAAGAAAGAACCTGAAACGGAAGAACAGTAGGAAACAAGCCTTAATAAGGGAAATATGGATAAAAATTGGATTAGTTTAAGGGAGGGGAGAGGGAACGGTCTACAAGGAACCTAGGGGATAAAGGGAAAGAAGCAGATCAAGAGAGGTAGGACCATAGGAGAAGGGTATTAGTAAGGGAGAAAGAGGGGGGAAAGGGGGCATCTTAAGTGGGAATACCATGATGGAGGGTTAAGACAATGCGAGAGATAAATAATTCTTAGCTAGTTTTGAAAAACAGAGGGAACCATATTACTCCTACAACCTACTGACAAATTATATAGAGCAGATCAAGAAATATATGCCTAGGTAAGGTTTATCTGAGAACAACTCGTCTTTGCCCAAGATTTATCTACATGACACACAGTAATTAAAAATATCAGACTGGTAGAACTAACCTTCTTGGATGTTTAACAGACATACTTTGAGGCCTATAAAAATTTGGTCAGAGGGACGTAAAGGACAGTCTTTGCTCCTTGCCCTCCTAGGTTGATTAGTTCCAGGGGACTATGAGCATCTCTCAAAATGTCCTGTAATTGTAGTGGGTCACCTGTCCTCTTGATCAAGATAGCCAAGGAGACCCCGCAAGATGGACTTGAACCAGTGTCCAGTCTACAAATAGGAGGGTCAACACAGAGGATTCATTTCCTCTATGCTTCCTAGCGAAGCCAACCATGGTTGAGTAGGACCTTTGACTTATCTTCACATAGGCAGAACTGGTAAAAGAAAGGAGCCAAGGGCTCCTCCCAAGCCCATGTGACCCCTGAGGAACAGATCCTCAAACAACCTTAAGAGTAAAAATAATTTGGTTTATTTGAACCAACTGTATGGCCTTAAACACCCAAAAGGAAAATATAACCAAAGATTAAAGGGGCCAATATAATTTCTTAAGAGTCCATATGAGTACCTAAAGATGTCTTATTTTAATAATTATCTTAATGAACATTTTGAGCAGTTTGACAGACTTCCTTCTAGGAACTATTTATTCAGTTATTTACATGATATTTCTTGTTTAAATAGGATATTAGGTATAATTATACAATGTAGATACTCAGAAAAGGCTTAGAAATATAACTATTTTTACTTCCAATTGTAAAATCAGAAATGTCAGTGTTTCAGGTTAACAAAGAGCTCCATGTGTTTGTCTATAGACCCTGATAACTTATCATTCCCCAATCTTAGGTGTGTCATTATCCCAAGTACTAAATGTGACTCATTCTTCTGTTTATGTTCTAGCCAGTGGGAAACTGAAGTGGGTTGAGAACAAAAATAGACTTTGTCACATAATTATTGTCCTTTACTATTGAACGGTATATAATGTCATGCCACCA
>NW_008335971.1:1778633-1836929 GCF_000622305.1 Nannospalax galili | reverse complement strand
ATATGAGGCCATCTCAAATTCAAAGTTTTATTAGTGAAATTAAGAGGGGTGATTTGACACTGGGAGAAAATGTCTACTACATTAATGATTTTCTGGGTAATTTTTATGATTTTAACTACTCAGCATTCTTGTTTTTCCTTGAATCATTCAGTAAAAGACATGTTCCATATTTCAGCCTTCTTGACCTATCTAACTGCATTCCAACATTTTGTGCTTTGCATATTCTTTGCTTTGGAGAAAAAGTGCTAATGATTATAGTCCCAAATCCCCTTTGGTCTGGGGATGGGTACCTCCAGAAAACACCAAGCAAATGATAGACAGATGATAGATAGATGATTGATAGAGAGATAGATTGATAGATAGATAGATGATAGATAGACAGATGATAGATAGATAGATGATAGATAGAAGATAGATAGATAGATAGATAGATAGATAGATAGATAGATAGATAAATACATGATAGATACATGATAGATGATAGATAGATAGATATAGATAGATGATAGATGATAGAAGATAGATAGATAGATAGATAGATAGATAGATAGATAGATAGATAGATATAGATAGATAGATATCATTGACAAACTGATATTAAACAGTTAAGTATGTGCTGATACTTCTATTTCTCTGACTTCTTTCTGGAGTACAAGTTACTTTTGTTGCAGTTCTCATATCCTTTTGCTGGCTTTGTGAATATAGAGAAGTATAACACAAAATATATTCTATGGATATGGATGGTACATAATTCATAGACCTGCAGCAGTGAGTGAATAGTTTTGGGAAACTGGTGCAATCTGTGAGTGAGGGCAAATGGAAAATACTGAGAAAGACCTTGTTGTCTATAGACACACATTAATGGTTATAGAGAAACAAATGGATGCCGCATGTTGTGAGTGTGAATACCTTTCTTTGACAGCAGAGATCCTTTGGAGCCTCCTAATTCTTGTATCAATGCTGCCATGACCAAGGGTATAATATAACTAGTGATCACATAAACCTGTGCAAGCCAGACATCAATGCAGTCTAAACACTCATATATTTTAAGACATATCATCAGTAAAATGATGTGGAGTAGGCAATGGGTTCAATGAAGATAAGCAAACACAAAATGAACAAACAAATTCAAATGTCAAATATACTGGGTTTCATGATAAATTGAAAATGTCTGAGGTGAAGAATGACTGTAGATGAACCATCTTTTTATGTGTTCTATAAACACACAATTTTGTACTGTGATTTTTAAATGAAGGATATTGGTGGCATACTATCAGATTTAATATTCCATTCAGTTGCAACATAAAGCGCAGGATGTAAACTTAGTAGGGGGTTAAATAATCACCAAACGGTTGCAATGACTAATTATTACCATATTGAATTATGTAATAACTTTCTGAAATAGTAAATATAGATACAATATCTTAGGTAGGAGATAATGACTATATTTTTGCAAGTTTGACTAGAAAAGTATTGTATCAAGGGACTCTGGATGGTGAAAGTTTATGAAAGACAGTGATGAAGATTTTGTCATCCAACTCCTAATTTCCCATAAAGTCTTTTAACAGTAAACTATTAAGGAGGCCAAGTACTATGCTTTCCAAAGTCTGTCAAAGCTTTTTTGTATGTCCATAACTTCTAACAAACCTTTATTAATATCTGATAATTAAAAGATGGAAAGGAATGCCAAACAATGGAAATTTCTTTCTGAGTTTTTCTTTTTTTCTGGGATAAATGGTGCTGGTGACATAAGGCTCTTACCCTTAGTTATTATTCTTAAAGCTGTAATCTAAAGAGCACACTTGATTTTTTCATTATACCAGAAACTCTTGCTTTGTGTATCTCTCTGCACAGCATCAGGTGAGCACTACGCAGCAACCTTCCTCTTCTAAACATTCCCTAATATTAAGTAATCAGTGCACATAAAGGTAAATTAAAAATACATTGTTCTCATCTTCAGATCTAAGAAGTTTTTGCAAATTATGACATATGTCAGCATAAATAAGGTGTTAATATTCTGCCAAACACCATGTGTAGCAGAATTTAAAAAATCCTATTCCTTAAATCTAGAAAAAATCTGCTAGCATCTACTGTTTTAATTGTATTTATGAAACTTTTTTGTGAATTTCATAATCTATATCTATATCTATACATATATCATAGGAAGGACTCCATCTTTCTAAACCCCTCACCAAATTTCTGTACTCTAGTATATGTGTGTATATATAAAAGTCCATGTAGTCAGGTGTGTACCCCAATGTTTTTTGGTGCAGGTTCATCCACTGAAGCCTAGTCAAACTACCAAGAGTTTTGGACTTAAACAAGACTGAATCTCTGCTTTAGAGCATTTATTGGTTGCTAGTAGTGTATCAGATAGGGTTGAGATTTCTTAACCACTTCCCAGGTCTATGGTAGGGCTTGAGTTTTGTCTGTGTGGGATCTATCCATATTGTCAGCATTGCTGTGAATTCATTTGAGTAACTGATCAGTTGTCCTGGAAACTCTGCTTCCTTCTGCTCATTCACCTTTTCTGGCTTTTACCTTCTTTCCTCGATGATTCCTGAGTCTTTGGAGGCAGAAATTGGATATAGGTGTCTTATTCAAGAATGAGCAGTCTGCAGCCTCTAATTCTCTGTACATTGTCCAGCTGTGGTTCTCTGCTATTTAGCATCTGTTGCATGAGGAATGTTCTCTACTGAGAGTTGAAAGATGCATTAATCTATGGGTATAAAAATTCA
Source organism: Nannospalax galili (assembly GCF_000622305.1). Lineage (NCBI taxonomy): Eukaryota > Metazoa > Chordata > Mammalia > Rodentia > Spalacidae > Nannospalax > Nannospalax galili. The sequence goes on along the minus strand of NW_008335971.1, from coordinate 1,834,191 downwards.
TTAGAAAACAGTCCAATACAGTATTTATTTAGCAGAATAGTTGTATTAGACTTTTTCCAATGGACTGTGGGTTGTCTAGTTTACTGTTTTACTTTTAAAATTTAAACATTTCACAATTGAGAAAAGAATAAGTTTTGGATGACCAAACATTTGTGTTTAATAAGTAACTCTGGCATTAACAATGAATTATTGAATCTTCTTTATGGAGTGGAAGCTTGAAGTTTCAGTTCCAGTGTGAAGTGTTCTATTTAATATATAAAGTTGTGATCTCAGTGTCTTTATCCTCTGCCAACCTTAGTCTGAGCTGATAATACACACTGAACACATGCTTGGATATGTTCTAAGAAAACAGATTTTTATCAGATCTACAAAGTAATTTTTATTGAAATTTCTTTTTTGAACTTAGAAATTAGTCTAGTTGAATACATTTTGATTGTTATTCCACAACTAAAAACTTGAGTTATTTGGGTTATTCATCTTGTCATATGGTGAAATAACAGTATTTGTGTGTTAGCCAGCATTAATGTCTAGATATTAATTTAATGTCAATAATTGCAGAATTCTGCAATGAAAGCTGATACTGACTTTAGGTATAAGTGGCACCCTTTCAATTTCCCCTATAAAATGTACTAATATTTTACAAGTTTGTTTCATTTTACTGCATTTCTTGGATCTTATTTATAACCATCAAGATATCTAATAATGTTTCTGAATGTGATAGTTCCTATATACAAATTAAAATGAATATGTAATGACATAAATCTTAATACATGCAAAAAGATAAAAAATGAGATCAAAACTAGATATCACTGAAATATAAAATGGAAAATCAAAATTAGAGGCAAATAAATTTCTGGTATGTTATTTTAATTTTACAACACTGCAGGGAAAATAAACTGGTAGAAATAGCTCAAAGGAGGAAAGACCTGTTCTCTCACAATTTCAAGGGAATCAGTCCATCATCCTGTAGGGAACATGGTGGAGTTCAAGGTAGCTGTAATCTGTGACAAGATTGCCTTGTTAAGGAGGACCAAGAAGGAAAATGTGACAAAAACTAGGTGTTATATCCAAAGGCCTGCCCCTAGCGACCTACTTCTGCTTCTTATGACCCACATCCTGAAGATTGCACAGCTTCCCAGTCAGCACCACCTCCTGGGGAACAAAAATTCAAAACATTGCACTCTGCAGATATTTCAGAATCAAATCATAAACTGTTTTTCTTACTGTCTCCAGACCCACCCTGCCCTCTAATAAATGAAAATCCAACAGAAATTCATAGAACTATTTTAAGGCTGATCAGACTTGGTGACACACATCTTTATTCAAAGAACTCAGGACTCAGAGGCAGATGGATATCTGTGAAAACAAGGCCAGGAAGTCTACATAATGAGGTCTAGGTCAGCTGAAGGGTAAGGGGAGACCCTTTCTCAAAGAAAAACACAGTCAAACAAACAAATCTTATCATAAGGTTAATAGAGAAAAAGATACAAGTCAGCAACAACATGGAAAAAACAAATAGGAATATAGTTGTAGGAAAGTAATTTGCACAGTGACTAAAATCAGTTATGTTCAAATATGTGGCAATAGATGATATTTGTCTGTAATGAAACTTTAGTGGACATTTTAGAATACTTAGGAAAAGAAATATATAAGAGAATTTCACTCAAAGATACAAACATTAATAAAAGAAACTATATTTGGTTTTTCACATGAAATCAAAACCACCTTTATTCAGTTCTACAGAGAACTCTGTTAGTATTTTAGTTTTTGATAGTGGCTGCATTATTTAGTTATTGTTGCTTTATACTGGGTATAATGCATTTTTTAATTTGGAAAATATGAATTTATGTAAAATTAATTTTTTTAATTTTAATTTTTAGTCAGTGAATTACTTTTACTACATTTTAGAGTGTTCCAGTTACTAATTACAGGATAGCTATTGATTTATGCAAACTAAAGTTATAATAGTTATGGATTGTCACGCATAGGCTGTTTTAACAAATTATTGTTATTAAAACTTCCAGTAATGTTATAGTTTCTTAAAATTTCTGGTATCAATACATATTAATGGCACTGTAAATGAAATTATTGTTGCTATTAATTACTAATTAAATTCATATTATTAATTTTTTAACTTTTTTCTTTTTTTAAAATTTGCTTTATTGATTTTTTGTGTATTGCATACAAAACATGTCCAGTAATCTTAATCATGTTTATATCCCAGTCCCCACTGGCACCCTCATAGCCAGTCCCCCGCCCCCGCAGCCCATACACTCTGTCATACCAGTTAAAGTTCACTGTGTCAAGTCAGTGTCCAGACATTCTCCAGTACACGTCCATCCACTGGGTCTAGGCAGCCTATCTAGATACCCTTGCTTTAGGAAGAGCAGCTATTCTTCACCTAGCAGCAATCAGTTGAGTATATTTCCTCAGGTAAGATTGGGGTCTGCTGTTCATTTTCCCAGTTCTATGGTGGATTTTTGTCTGTTTGAGCTTGCGTGGGACATGTGCATATTGCCACCATTGCCATAGAATCATATTAACAGGTTCCCAGGAGCTTGTAAGACTCTGATTCCGTATGGTCATGCACATCCTCCCTGGCTCTTACAATCTTTCTGCCCCCTCTTTCACAATGGTCCCTGAGCCTTGGGTGAGTGAAGTTTAATAAAGAAACCCTGTCCGAGGACCAGCATTCAGCAGACTCTTAATTTCTATGCTTTAGCCATTTGTGAATTTTTTATCCTGGCCCTCTGCTGCATGAGGGAGCTTCATTAACAAGAACTGGGAGATTCATTGGTGTCCTCTTCTTTTCTCCTGTTCTATGTTCTATGAGCCTTAGGTGTAGAGGTTGCATTGTAAATGTGTCATATAGGCCTGAGCAATTTATAGACAATGTCTGTGTGTGAACAGTTGTGGCACTTGGTAATAGTCTCTGACTGGTGAAAAATGAGCTTCTGTGATGAGTGATTACAGGAATATCAGTCTGTAAATAAAAGGATACATATTTTGCACATAATAAGACATCATATTAGTCTAGCAAAGGAAGTCTTGATGTTTTCTCTAATATCTATGGCCACTCCAGCCATGTGTATTTGGTTATGTTTACAGTACCACACGAGTTTCCTCCCATTGATTTTGCTGTTAGTCTAATTAGATAGCTTTTGATTGCTCCCAAGATGGAAGTGCCTCTATTGCACCAAAGTTGTATGCTGTGTTGGCCACTGATGTGGTTATTTGGTCTTGAAAGTAGTGCTGGATTACCCATTGATGTTTTCCCTTGCAGCCTTCATAGTTCTCTCTAAAGCTACGAGAGCTAGCCTTCAGGGGAAGTGGCTTCAGGTGAGTTGCAGCTCTATTGTTCCAAATCCTGTGTCCAAATATGTTCTGTCTTAGGCAGTGGGGTCTTAACCTTCAAGTTCTGGGAGGCCATCAATGAATGTGGCAATAGCCTGAGTAATTTTGGAACACTGTTGGACCACTCTGGCCAACAACTCAAAGGAAAGTATCTCCAGACTTGCACTTTTTCTTGTTATGTAGCCTCAATACACATGGACTCATGTAGTGATAGTGTATGTAAAATTTGTCAGTAGATTGTTCAAGTAATATGGATCCCTATGGATCCATTTATCTCTCCTCTCTCTCTCACTGTCTAATCCTTCTGCCATGGTTTCCCCATTTAAAAGGTCCCCATTCTCCCAATTTCTCCCTTGATACTACCCATATCCTTTGGTCCTACCTCTCTTGAACTCCTTCTTTCCTTTCCTCTCCAAGGTTCCTTATATAACCCTCCCTCCATCTCCCATTTAAATAACAACATTTTAATCCCTTTCTCCCTTAGCCATGCCTGTGTTCTAATCTTCTCTTAGGTTCTTTCTTTCCCTTTACCTTCCTGGTTCCTTTTCATTATTCTGGTTCCTCTAGTTATATCTGGATACATACTCACTTATAAGGATTGGGTGCTAGGATCCAAATACGAGGGAGAATATACGTCATTTGCTTTTCTGAGTCTGTGTTAATTCAGTTAGTATAACAGTTTCTAGTTCCATCCATTTTCCTGCAAATTTCATGACTTTCTATTTCTTTACTGCTGAGTACAACTCCATTGTGTAAACATGCCACATTTTCATTATCCACTTGACAGTTGAGGGACACATAAGTTGCTTCCATTTCTTAGGTATTGCAACAAACATGAATGTACAAGTATCTCTGCAATAGGATGAATCCTTAGGTTATTGTCCAATGAGTGGTATAACTGTGTCAAACAGTAGGTTCAATTTTAGTTTTTTAAAGAATTCTCCACACTGCCTTCCATAAGAGTTGCACAAATTTTCAATCCCACCCTCAGTGGATGAGCATCCCCCTTTCCCCACATCCTCTCCAACATGTGGTATCATTTGTTCTCTTGATCTTAGCCAGTGTGATTGTGGTAAGATGAAATATTAAAGTGCTTTTAATTTGCATTTCCCTAATCACTAATGATGTTATTTCTTCTGGTTTGGGTTTCATTTGTTGTTGCTTTTCACATATCTTCAGTTGCAATGTTAAGTCATTATGTGTTCTTTCTGATTTTTTAATGTAGGCACTTAGGGTTTTAAACTTCCCTCAAAGGACTGCTTTTAAAATGTCCCGGAGGTGGTGTTGTGTTGTATTCTGCTTTTAGGAAAAACAGGCAAAATAAAACAAAAACATTTTCATAAAATTATGCCTCTTTGAGATTTGATTCTTTTAAAATTACTTCCGTAATGTAAAAATAATTTATTAGTGATAAACAGATACTTTTCTGTAAATATAAGGATCCATATTTAGCACATAGTAAGAAAATACGTTTGTCTAGGAATGTGGCAGACTTAAGGTTTTCTCCAGTTTAGTGGAAGTTGTACCATAGATTGATGTTCTTCATTAGCAGCTTGCATATTATTCTCCAAAACTCTGAGAGCTAGTCTTTAGGAAACTGGTTTCCAGTTCAGTTCCAGCTCCATTGCTCCAAGTCCTGTGTCCAAAGTATGTTCTGTCTTTAGCAATAGGGTCTTACTTCAAATTATTAAAGACAATCAAGGGCTGTGGCAATAGCCTGTATAATTTGGGGAGCCTCTTGGAATATCCTGAATAATAACTCAAAGGGAAGTTTCTCCTGTCTGGCACTGTTTGCTGTTATATAGCCTTTATCTATCTCTCTGTCTGTCTGTAGGTCTATCTATCTATCTATCATCTATCATCATCATCTATCATCTATCTATCTATCTATCTATCTATCTATCTATCATCTATCTGTCTGTCTGTCTATCAATCATCTAATCTACCATCTATCTATCTATCTATCTTCTATCATCTATCTTCTATCATCTATCTATCCTATCTATCTATCTATCATCTATCTATCTATCATCTATCTATATATATATAATCTGTCTAATCTACCATCTATCTATCATCTATCATCTATCTATCTATCTATCTATCTATCTATCTATCTATCTACCTATCTATCATCTATCTGTCTGTCTATTTATCATCTATCAATCATCTAATCTACCATCTATCTGTCATCTATCTATCTATCCTATCTATCTATCTATCATCTATCTATCTATCATCTATCTATATATATATATATATATCATCTGTCTAATCTACCATCTATCTATCTATCATCTATCATCTATCTCTATGGACTCTTGTAGAGATATATGTAAATTTTGAACTAAGTTTTTCAACTAAGTTTTACTCTGGTTTTTCATTCCAGCTACACATTATCACTCCTTTCTCTCTCCATGTCTAATCTTCCCTTTTCTTTCCCCAGTTAAATTGCCTCCATTTTCCCCATTTCTCCCTTGATAATACCTGTCTCCTATGGTCCCCTCCTTTGAGTTCTTTATTCTCCTTTACCCCCATGGTTCCTTGTATAACTCTCCCTATTCCCTTCCCACTTAAATACCCTCATTTTCCCCTTGGTAACACCTGTCTCCTTCTGTTGTTCTCTGTCAGGCTCTTTCCATTTACTTCACTGGCTCCTTTCCATTTTCCTGGCTTCTCCAGTTTCATCTGGATATATGCTCACATATAAGGATTTGGTCCTAAAATCCACAAATGAGGGAGAACATCTGTTGTTTGTTTTCCTAAGTCTGTGTTACTTCTCAGTATAATAGTTTCTAATTCCATCTACTTACCTGAAAATTTCAAGATTTTTGTCTTTCTTTACCACTGAGTAGAACTCCATGTATAAATGTATCACATTTTCGTTATCCACTTGTCAATTGAGGAACATTTAGGTTGCTTCCATTTCACAACTGGTCACACACAGAGATTAAGTATCTGTGAAATGCCCAACCCTGAGTGACACACTTGCAATGGAACCTCTACATCTAAGGCTCGCTAAATATAATGGAACAAGGGGTAGAGAGAACACTAATGCAGCTTTCAACTCTCATCAATGAAGCTGCTTCATGCAACAGAAGACATTGATCACAAACGGTCACACACAGATTAAAATGAAAGGTATGCAGCAATTCATTGAATGCACAGTGCTTTTATGGATATGCCAAGCTTAGTTCAATTTCTTTCGCTATGTAAAAATTTATTCTTAGTGTATTTATTTATGTTTGTTTCTGCAGCTCTTGTTTTTATGGAGAGTAGGAAAAATAATGCAGCCGTTCATGGTGGTGCATGCTTTTAATCCTAGTACTCAGCACTTTGGAGGCAGAGATGGTCATATCTCTGTGAGAGCTACGCCAGCCTAGTGTACACAGTATTCCAGGCCAGCTGTGGCTGCAGGGAGACCATCTCAAAGAGACTAAGGAAAGATGCCAGGCGTGGTGGCGCATGCCTTTAATCCCAGCACTTGGGAGGTATAGGCAAGAGGATCTCTGTGAGTTCAAGGCCAGCCTGGTCTACATAGTGAGTTCCAAGACAGCTGGGGCTACAGGGAGACCATGTCTTAAAAAGACCCCCCCGCAAAAAAAAAGACTAAGGAAAGAAAAAAATCAATACAAATTACATTGTCTTGCATAAAAAATTGCATGATTGCCAAATATTTGATTTTGATATCAAGCATTTTTGCCTTGGGAAACTAAAATTTAGCTGTTTGTGATCTTTAATTGTCTTAATGACTTTTTGTTTTTGTTTTAGACAAATTTCATTGCACTATTCTTTTCCATTTTTTTGTATTGTGGTAAAATGTACATGGTATTTATTTGGAATAAAAATGTATAAAGTATATAGCTTTATAATATTACATATATTTATTATCCACAACTACAACCACCATCAATCTCTGTAATAATGTTATGATTTGTTAAAATGAAATCATATACCCATTAGATGATAGGTTCCCATTCCCTCCAGACACTACTTTCTGTCTGTATGATTGTGACTGATCTGTGTGTCATTTAAGTGCCGTCACACATACAACTTGTGAACCTCATGCCAACATTCAGTCATTAATGCAAATATACACAAGGTGATTATATTACTTAGTGAACTTGTGGCCATTTTAAATGTGTGACTACATTCTGTGATATTCATAGAATGATGAAAATTCAAATGATATATTCCTGAGAACAAAAGCTTGATGCTGGTATCGTATGAGTGTATTGCCTCTTTTTAAATAACCTATGACTCCATTGCTATTTGTGGTGACTATTTTAATCTGCTGATAGTATCTATTTTGTGTTTTTTTTCTTCTTTGAGACAGGGTCTGCCTGTAGACCCAGCTGACCTGGCACCCACTATGTAGACCAGGCTGGCCTCAGTTTCACTGAGGTCTGCCCGCCTTAGCTTCCCTAGTGCTTGGATTAAAGTCCTGTGCAACTCTATCTACCTAATCATTGATATTATCTTTTGAAACACATTTGAGACATTGTTTTCACGAAGCGTAATTGTCCTTGTTTGTTGTTGCTGTCTGTACCTTATTCAAGAATCAACTGACTTCTGAAGATTGGTTCTCTGTTTATTTTTTAACATTTTTCTATATTCAGAGGTGTATTAAAAGTTTTATACAACATAAAAATGAACTTTATTGCTAACATATAAGAATGGATCAACATACAAAGACTGATTAATTTAATACAATACATCAATAGGATGAAAGGATGAATTATCAGCACCTCAACCGATATATAAAAATTATTTGACAAAATTCAAAATTTTTCACAATAAAAACCATCAGCCAATGGTAATACTGGACTAGTTCCCCTGTACTATAATACTCTTTCATAATCCCTTTATTTCTGAAATATTTGTAGCAATATCCCTACTCTAATTTCTAATTTTTGTAATTTGAAATGTATAGCTTTCAATTATCCAACTACACCTCTGTCATTTTTCTTGATCTTTTCACAGAAACAACTTGAGTTCATTCATTTTATTTATGGCTTTTTTGTTCTTGCATAAGTTCTCTCTTATTGAAAGTTCATACTTACATCTTACTGATAGATTTCATTCAGTTGTTCTTTATATGGCTCCTAACATTATAAACAGCTGTAGTTTTAAGATCTTTCATATTATTTACTTTCATGTAAGCATTTATAGATACAAATTTTCCTCCTATTGTTACCTTCACTCTATTTCTTAAGTTCAGGTATGTTACACTTTTATTCCTTTTCATTTATAAGTACTAACTTTCCTTTAAATGTTTAGTTTTTCTCATTGAATAGAAGTATTGCTAATTTTCTCAATTTCTTTTTCTTGTTTTTACAAGTTTTCCAATTTTCTGTTATTGACTTCTAACCAATCAATTTTGGCCAGAGAAAATATTTTCTACAGCTCTCTTTTTAAGGCTCTCGCTATTTCATTTGGAGTATATGTATTTATCCTTGAAAGGGCCCCATGTGGATGTGAGAAGAAAGTATGTGGCTTGCTGTTCGGTAGAGTACTGTGTACATGTCTGCTAGACTGAGGTAGTTTAATGAATTTCTTACATCCTCTCTTAGCTGTCCTATCTTGTCTAATGAACGAATCTATATTAAAAGTGGGTTATTAGGGCTATGAGGTGGGTCAGTAGGTAAAAGCCTGATGACATAAGTTGGCTCTCAGAGGCCCACAAGGTGGAAGGAGAAAACTGGCTTCTGCAAGTTCTTTGTGACTTCCTCCATACACACAGAAAAGTCACACACACACACAATAAGTACATGATATAGCACCCATATCCACACATATGAACATATGTATGTGTGTGTAGTAAATTATTTTTCAAGTTGGTCATTAAATTATTTTGTCTACAAAATTTTCATACAACTGTATATTTCTCTCAAGCATTGTTATATGTATTTTAATGAACATTGGCCATCTACAATTATGTCTATAATTTTGCATATTATAGTTGCATTGATACTTTTATTTATATATTATCTCTTTCCTATGTTTTTTTATTCAAATTCTATTTTGTCTAATATTGGTTCAGAACCACTACCCTCTTTTGGTTGCTATTTGCATGCAGTACACTTTTCAATCATTTCACTTTCACTGTATTTGTTCATAGGTCTCCAGTGAATCTTTTGCACTTATAGGTGGATAAACTGTCATCTTTTTCATTTGCCAATCTCTATCTATTGATAGGAGAATTGACATTTAGATTTAGATACAAATGAACAACAGTTATTTTGTTATTTGCATGTGCCTTCTGTGGGACCCTGAGACCCTCTTCATTCACCTGCTACCCCCCAATCCCTCCAGACCCCTACTAATTGCTCTTTTAGCTTCTGTAAAATGCTTGGTTGCTGCTTTAGGCATGCCTAGACATGCCCTGGCATGCCCTGACCCCCACCTACTACCCCCCAGTCCAGAAAACTATAGATTAAGCAAGCCCAGGCATGAAACTGCCCTATAAGGTAAAAACAGAGACTCCTGGCCCCACAGATAATGGTCAGCACATTCCACAGCCCTGAGAATAACACCCACCAATAAGGAACCTCCAAGGCTGCATCCTATACATCCAACCAGTTTAAAATTATGTTGGCACACATGGGTTCCTTGAACCAACCAAAATGTAACTTCGGTATCCCCTCCTCTCTTTGCCTAAAACTTATAAAAGGCTCCACCTTCCCTTACACCGGCTCTCAGCACGGATTCGTTAAGTTGGTGAGGTCTGAGAACCTGAGCTTAAGCCCAAATAAACCATAAACCTTGCTTTTGCATTTTGGTGTGTTGGGTGGTCTTCTTGGGGTCCTGTGGATGAGGTACAGCACTTCCACTATTTTGCTCCTAATTATCTACTATTGACATATTTTGTCTTGAATTCCTGTAGTGCTATATTTAAGTTCCTTTCTTACATTCTTTTGTATGTATTTAAGAGTATTTTTGTAGGTGCCATAGGAATTATTTTAATGCCCTTAATTCTCTAAATCTGCCTTTATACCAATTAAATTTACAGTATAAAAACGGCCTTTGGGACCTAGAAAGATGGCTCAGCAGTTAACAGCACTGACTACTTGTATAAGATCTGGGTTCAGTTCTCAGCAACCACATGGTAGTTATCAACTGTCTGTAACTCCAATTTCAGGGCATCTGACACCATCTTCTGACCTCTACTGGCATTTCATGACACAGGTACAATTATATAATTCAAGAAATAAATTTGTATGCATAAAATTAAAATAAAAGTAATAAAATATTTTGTAAAAGCTTGCCCTTTACAGCCTCATATTGCAGTGATTTTGTTTATATCACAGTAGGTAATCTTTGAATAGTATTACCCAAAACACACAGTGATAGTTCTTTTAATGCATGAGTTTCTTAAACTATGTAGACAATAAAATAGAGAGCTATTTCCACATTCGTTGTGAGCTACTTGAAGAATCAAGGTGGTGATTTAGAGAAAGCAAACACTATTATGTTTAGTGACACCCCCACCTTTTTGTTTTAGCTTAACTGCTTTGCAAACAAAGTGATGTTTGTCTCTCACCTCTCTGTACATCACTATGGTAATCAGTTAAATGTAAACAATCAGCACCCAGAAAAATCATGAAATTTTATAACAGCATTTAAAGCTTCTGCACAATTTTGCTTTCATTTTTCCTTAGAGTTGGAGGAATTGACCCAGAATAATTACATAATAAGAAAATAATAAATTATTTTTTTCTTTATAAAGCCATAAAAATGATTCCTTCATGAATTATATTTATTAATGAGTTCATAAAGAGATTTGCAAAACTGTAAGTACTCAGTTCTGTTTTTCAGAGAAACAAAAATAAATCGATGCTTCTTAAGTAAAAATGAAATAAGGAATAACCAAATAAATACAGAGTGCTTTTAAAAGTTGGTACCAGGTAGAGAACCACTAGATAAGACTAATATATGACAGAACTCTCCTCATGTGTCCAGCATCCATAAGCTTGTATCTTAAACACCTTATATTATATATCATTATATGTATTTTATCTTGACTTTGGACTTCTGAAACATCCACTTATGAAGGTCATTTCTACATTAAAATTATTTTAAGACATTTGCTTTAACATAATTTAGTTTCAACTTACAGCATTTGCCTCTGAGAGTAATAAATTATAACAACTTTAAACTTAATACTGAAACAATTTAGATATTTTACTTCAATGAGTAGCTGGCATTTTATCAAAAAAATAACCAAAATGAAATCATTTCTAAAGTTCAGAAGCAGAAAAGTATTAGGTTATTGTGTAGTAAAAAATATCAACAAAAGATCATGGCAACTTCTCTGCCACACTCATGTATCTAGAATGGTCTCTGTGACAATTTACCACAGTATTTGTTAATGTTTTATTGTATTGTATAAGCACTTCCAGAAAGGCAGAGAAAGGCTCTCAAATGTCCATTCTACTCATAGGTCCTGTGAGAATACTGGCTGTTAGGGGAAAATCAGAGACCAGCAGCCAAAGTCAGGTGTGGAGAGGGATTTAATTTTATGCCAGCAGACTGACCTAAGTATCCTTCTGTAAAGGAGCCAGTACCCCCTCTAGGTTTAGGGATTTTTATATTCATGTGAGGAAGTACAAGTAAAAGACAGAACAGCACATAGGTAGTAATTAAGCAAAAGGTACATGTGATTATTAAGCAAGGTAACATAAGGCCGGCCCCGCAGGGGTTACAAAGACTTCCTTTCAAGTCAAGGATAAGGCGCAGGATGGAGGATAGCTCCTGCTCACATCCCCCATATCTCTCTCTTATCTAAGAGTTTTCTAAACTTTGGCGAACAAATAGTAACCATAGGAGGTTGGGGAGAAAGGACTCCAGCTTATCTCCCCGTCTTATCTCTTGCCTAGGAGCTCTTCCTGCTCCGAAGTTCTTAATTACCATTTCCATTATATGACAAACTTTGTTGCTGTTTGTTTTGAGGGGGGCATTTTTTGCATGCATATGGGGGTGTTATGTATGCCTGTGTGGTTGCATGTTCCTTTGCATATGGAGGCCTGGGGTTGACATCATGTCTCTTGCTCTGTCATTTTTCTCTTTATTTACTGAAGTAGAATATCTCACTGAATTCAAACCTCACTGATTCCTTCAATGATGCTATCTGCCTTGCTTTGGGGATCCTTTGTTTCAGCTTCCTGTGTTCTTTTAACTTTTTTGCATTTTGCTGTTTTTTTGAGAAAGCGTCTCACTCTGTAGCCCCAACTTGTCTGGAACTTGCTGTGTAAACCATCCCAGGCTGGCATTGATCTCACTGAGATCTGCCTGCCTCTGCTTCCCAGGTGATGGGATTAAAGGCATGTGCCACCATGCTCAGCTACCTGCCAGGTTTTTAGTTGGGTGCTGGGAATGTAAACTCCAGTACTCACACTTGTTCAGCAGGCAATGTGTCCACTGAGCCCATCTTCCTAGCCCCTAAACTTGACTTGCCTATTATTCTGTTCAAAGAACTTGAAGTTAATGTGAGAATTTCTGGTTTGTGGAGGAAAAATTGATAAATCTCTTCAAGCAATTTGCAAGCATTTTCTTTTCTTTTTTGTTAGTCTAGAAATCTGGTTATCACCTCAGCAAAGTATGTATAAAATATCCTCAGAAAACCAGACACTCATGACAGTGGAGTTAGTTAGAAACTTCACAGAAGACCCATTTCCAGGTAATTATCTGTTTTTCCTTTTTGAAATGTTCCATTCTTTCATATTGCTGGGTACAAGACACTCTCCCCTGGAAAGAAAAATACATGCATTTCCAATTCGGTCTTTTTTGTCATACAAAAATGTTTTATTTCAGAAACTGAAATGGAATTAATATAAAGATTAAAATTTAAAACATTTGTAAGTAATAATAAGAACATCTTAATAAAATGTCTAAGATATTACACCAAAATACAAAATTCAATTTGATTTAATCAAAATTTAAAATCTTTTTTGTTTTAACAATTAATACAAACATAGTGACATGAAAAATCATAGAATTAGAGAAATGACAGAGATTCACATACATTTGTTGCCCCGGCCAGCAGGGCAGGAGACAGAGACTTGAACTCCCAGGGACCTGGAATGATGGCACAAGAGACATGAAGAATGACAGCAAGACAAAGAACTCTGATCAAGCTGCCAAAGTTTATTTTTCCACGGGGATTCTTATACTGGCTGAAGCGGGAAATTAGCTGGGGAAGAGGGAGGGAAGGTATTGTCTCAACAGGTTAATGAATGTCCCTTAGGATGAGGGGAACTGGCACCCTGAGTGTGGTTGCAGGATAAGGAAATTGGTGGTTGCTCAAACTTATCTTAAATCATCAGAAGGGTTGCTTATCTAAGGGGGCAGGGAGGACTGATCAGCAAGTTCTCTGGAGGCTGCTTGCCCTGGGGGGCAGGGAGGGCTGCCAGGCAGCATGGTCTCCCACATCTCCCCCTTTTCTGTTTATAAGTAAAAGCCATGAGAATTAATATGTAAGAGTCATGAGAATTATAACCCCTAGGGAGTTGCGCCTGTCTTAGGTTGGAATGATCATCCCCAGTTTACACACCAGTCATGGGATTCGGCAGCAGCTCAGGCGGCCTTCCTGTCTTAGGTGGTATTTTGGGGGGAGTCACTCTCATACCCGTTATTGACTGTCCAACTCAGCTCTCAGGGGGTGCGACTGAAAGCGTCGCCATAACGTATCATTTCATCATGGGCTCCATCTTACAGGTCCAGGTGATGATAGTGTACCTGTATAGGCTTTGCTAATAGGGCATCTACTTGCTTTTTGATCAGAGCAACAATTTTGTTGAAAAGATAGGGCACCAGAGGCAACACCAGGAGGAGAAAAATTACTTGTCCAAGAAGAGGGAGGAGGTAAGGGGCCCAGGAAGAGGCAGATAACGAGAACCAGCTGTTTTGTTGTTCTCGTTCCTTTTTTCATTTTTCAAGCCCCTCTAGGACTTTTTTCATGCCTTCTTTAACCTCTCCTGTTTTACTAACATAAAAACAGCATTCCTCTTTGAGGGCGGCACATGGCCCTCCTTGTTGTAGGAAAAGTAAATCAAGTCCCCGTCTATTTTGGAGGACTACTTTAGGGAGGGAATCAAGGGAATTAGCAAGATCAGTTATTCCCTTTTGGAGGTCTCTGATGTCTTCGTCAATGGTGGCATGGAGCTCTGAGTATCTGGAATTAGAAAGAACATAAGAGGTGATGCCTGTCCCAGCGCTTACTGCACTGAGACCAAGGAAAACAGAATTTGTGATGGTGATAATAGGTTCCCTGCATCTCCGAGATAACGTAGGGACTGAAGGTTGAGACCATCTGTCAAGAAAATATTACATTTTGAAAGAAAGAAGAGATAGAAATACTTCAAAAGTTGTTTGTTTTTTTTTTTTTCTGATCAGGACGATTTATTTTAGAATTTAGATGGTTTTTATACATCCCAAGGAACTAGCAGTCACGTGGGATACGGCAGTCACATACAAAGATTTAGGGTACAAAGAAACAGAAAATTTAGTCTGTTAGTTGGCTCCAGAAGGATTCTTAAACTTTTACTCAAGGTTATCAATGCCCATCCAGTAATTTATTGGCCACAATGTTTTCTTTCTTAGGGCTAAAAGCATGGTAAACTTTTAGCTTTTAGCTCAGGAGTAAACCTTTAACCTGGCCTAATCTCTTAGCCAGGGATAGCTGAGTTATTATTTTTTTTAGGACAAGGAGATGAGCTAAGGGCTGTTGACCAAGACGCTTTTCCACAGAGCAGGGAGCCTGCACTTTTATGACAAGGCCGCTTCCTCCTGCCAGCCCAACAGTGTTCTGCAAGGCAGGGATTATCAGAGCCACTGTTTTCAGTGTCCCTCCCTTTTAGCAGAGAATGCAGCCTGGACCTATAAGTTTTAGGCTCACCTCACCCTAGGGCCTGGCATCCTGGTTTCCTTTAGCTGCCCGGCTAGCTCAGTTGGTAGAGCATGGGACTCTTAATCCCAGGGTCGTGGGTTTGAGCCCCACGTTGGGTGCCAGTTGCCCTTGCCAGCAGGGCAGGAGATGGGGACTCGAACTCCCAGGGACCTGGAATGATGGGACAAGAGACACGAAGAATGACAGCAAGACAAAGAACTCTGATCAAGCTGCCAAAGTTTATTTTTCCATGGGGATTCTTATACTGGCTGAAGCAGGGGAAATTAGCTGGGGAAGAGGGAGGGAAGGTGTTGTCTCAATGGGTTAATGAATGTCCCTTAGGATGAGGGGACATGGCACCCTGAGTCTGGTTACAGGATAAGGAAATTGGTGGTTGCTCAAACTTATCTTAAGTCATCGGAAGGGTTGTTTATCTTAGGGGGCAGGGAGGACTGATCAGCAAGTTCTCTGGAGGCTGCTTGCCCTGGGGGGCAGGTAGGGCTGCCAGGCAGCATGGTCTCCCACAATTTTTCAAGAATAATTCTAGATAATTATCACCTCAATTCCACAATAAAATGACACAGACTAGAAGCAAGATCCATGTAGGTGTTGCTTTCAAGAAACATAGCTCACCAACAGGAATAGACTCCAATTGGGGAAGATAGGTCGAAAAGTTATTGCAAACAAATGGAAGTAACAAATAAGCAGATTCTGATATCTAAGAAAACACACCTCACTCAAAAATAATTAGACAAAATAAATGTTAATTTATACTCATCTAGAGGTGATTACAATTATAAACATGTATACCTCAAACACATGGGCATTCAGTGTATTAAAAAAAAAAAAAAAAGAACACTGCTATCCACAGGTTAATCTCAACACATTGACAGTGGGTGACTTCAGTTCCATGCTCTCATCAATACACAGGTCATCTGCACAAAATATAAACACAGAAACACTGGACTTAAATATAGGAAAATTGAAATGACATCCTGTAATCTATCAGACCACACTGAAATAAAGCTAGATATCAACAATAGAAACTGTACAAAGTGTGCAAAATCATAGAGATTAATACATACACATATAAAAGGAGTTACCTTATAAGAGGAGGACATTGTCCTTACTAGACCCCATAGGCTAGGGAAGTAAAAGCCCAATGCTAGAGATGGACTCCCTCTTCTGAGATTGTTGACCAGGGTTTCCATAGATCCTCAAACATTACTAGCTATTGTCTTTGTTTTTGTTGCTCATTAGAACTTGATGGTAAGACCCTATTTCTGGAAACACAACAAACATGACCCGTGGGAACAAAAGCAAGGAGAAATAAATCTCATGCTGACATCAAAGCTTCATCCTTATTTGCTAGCTTTCATAGTGCTATCATGTGCTGAACATGTTACCACAAGAAGGAGGAGGAGGAGGAGGAGGAGGAGGAAGAAGAAGAAGAAGAAGAAGAAGAAGAAGAAGAAGAAGAAGAAGAAGAAGAAGAATTCATTAACCTTATCCAGTTCTGAATCTTATGTGCTGCAACAGCCTGCTTGGTAAAGTATGACCTCTGGTACAGCAGTGGAACAAATATCATGGAGTACACAACTACTTCCTAATTGGGTTTAAGGTCTGCATCATAAGATGGGCACCATACCTGATATTGAGCTTAGGCACAGCAGAATGTGGCTAGACACACCACAGCCCAAGAAGAGAGCCTAACACTATTGTTCTACTCATATGAACTCGCAGCAATAGTGATAGCAAGTACAAGTAACATATAAGCTTAAACCAGATAAAACCCCAGCATAGCCATGTGAAAGTGAGTAAAAACAAAACGAAACAAAACAACAACAACAAAAACACAACCTGAGGAACTATTGGAAACCAATCACTGCTGGGAGGGGAAGAGTCAGTTCCTTTAGAGGTGTGACTCTTGGTAGGTTAACCAGGCTACAGTTGACGGAGCCACACTGAAGGACATTAGGGGACAGAAATTTAACTATATAAACCTTAATAGATACATGAAATTGTTCAGGAGGTAGTAAGGGGGTAGGACAGTGCAGATAGCGGAGGCCAACTAATACACTCAAATGCATTGCATAAAATTTGCAAAAATTCAATAAAAAAGAAAACCCAAACACATATTATTGAATGATGAATGGCCACTGAAGAAATAAAAATAAATAAATAGTAATTTATTCCTTGAATTTGGGCTGTAGAGATGACTCCGTGGTTAATAGCATTAGCTGCTATTGCAGGAGACCCTGGTTTATTTCCTAACATTCACTTGGCAGCTAAAAACCATCCATAGCTCCCATTCTAGAGGATCTAAAGCCTTCTTCTGCTATATGTGAGCATCACATTACCTGGGTACACTTACACACATACAGGCAGAACACATGAAATGAAAATTTAAAAATCAAGAAACAAAAATTTAAAAAACTTTTTGAACTGAATAAAATTTTGAACAGAATAAAAAAAAGGCAAAACATTTTAAAATCTATGAGAGAATTAAGGCAGTCCTACGTGGATGGTTATAGTGCTAAATGCATAAACATTTTTCAGAGATTGCAAATAAATCCATTAATGATATATCTTACAGACTTGGAAATACAAGAACAAATCAAACACAATAGTAGATGGAAAGAAATTATCAAGATTGGGAAATTAATGAAGTTGGAAGAAAAAAATATATTAAAAAATGACAGGAGAACTATTTGAAAGGATAAACAAATGGAAAATTATTGATCTGTAAAGAAACATGAAAATTTGAAGTTTACAGGTAAATTGATAGAACTGGAAAATATGATGAGTGAGGTAACTCAGGATCAGAAAGACAAACACTATCTTTTCTGTAATATATGGATCCTAGCTTCAGTTCTTATGTCTTGTGTGTTTAACTTGGAGCACAATTGGAAACGATGAAATTAGTAAGAGGCCTTTTGTTCAGGGGTCACTTTAAGGGAGGATGATTGTAGATTATAGGCAAAACAAAAGTAGAGTTGGAACACGTCACAGGAAAAGGCTTAAATAGAGAAAAACTCTGTGTGACAGAGACACAGAAGTATGAGGCAAAGGAGTGGCAGGAAGAGCTTCCTAAAAAGAAGGGAGCATGTAATCCATGTGTAAGCCTACTGTCACAAAAAAAATAAAAAAATAATTGTAGGATTAGTAGGCTACATCGCAACTGATGAAAGATGGGGGGATTAATGAGTACTAAAGGATTAAGTTGAAATGAGGGCAAGGGATGGGGGAGAGGAAGGAGTAGGGGTGAGTTAACCAAAAATAAGAATGTATGAAAAAACCTTATTGAAACCCACTAGTTAGTAAGTTAATTTCAAAATACAACTTTAATAGGAAGAGTTCTTGACTAGAATTTCCCTACACGGGTAGATAATGTTACTCCCAGAATATATATGTTTTCAAATGTAAACCACAATGCAAAGCTTGGGAAATGTCCTTATGAGTTATTGGTCAGGGAGTCCCCACATGTCTCCCAAACAATACAGTCTTTTTCCATTGCCTTTGTTTACATATATAGCAGAAGGAACTATACACTTTGATTGCATGATACAGAAAAATCAATCTTAAAATGAACAGGATATTTTGCCCCTGTTAACTAGTTTTCTTATTTCCAGAATGTGCTACACAAAATGCTAGAGGATAAAGGTCATCAGTTCTTACTCAGCACCAGTCCCTGTATGCTGCAATAACTACCTGGTAGACAAGATATGCCGATTGGTACAATAGTAGCATGAATGTTATGGGATAACTACACTTTCTGATGGATTTGAGGCCTGATGCACAGGAGGAAATTTCATGACTGGTACTGTAATCTTGATCAAAACTCATGGCTGAGGAGGTCATAGGCCCTGGGGAATGACCTGCTGTTATTATTTTGCTAAATGTACATGCTATCAAAGTGTCTTCTAAGTACATATGTTTATAACCATAGACCAGACCAGGGCTTCTCTCCAACATGATTAGGGAAGCTTTTTTATTTTTTCCCCAATGGACAGCTATCAATGGTGAGATGTTTTTGGTCAAAGTGCTGGGAAGAGGAAACTGAGTGCTCAGCTTCAAATGGGACACCTATGTCAATCCTACTCACACCACCCCATACACACACACCAAGTTTCAAGAAATATCATGGAAAAACATGCAGAACAAATAAATGGAAATAATTTTAGAGCTAGACAATGAGGAAGATGGTAAAATGTTGTCTTCTGGGATGTAATCCTTAATGCTCTCATGCACTCTTAGAGACTGTGCTTAACTGCGTAAGACCTTCCAGAGATCAACCTAGCCAAAATTCTGGCACATAAGGTCAGATTATCTCCAGACCTCCCTCCTTTTAGAGGAGGTATTGGTGTTTGACAGCTTCTAAGAGAGAAAAAAACATTCATTTTTGAGGATGTGAGCACTGGCAGGTTGCCCATGTTCCAACAGATGGATGACTCTACATTCATTCAGATTTCACACACATATGGGCAGCATTAACTGGTGTTAATGGGGTCTACCTATCATCTGTGCATCTATCTATCTATCTATCATCTATCTATCTATCTATCTATCTATCTATCATCTATCTATCATCTATCATCCATCTATCATCTACATTTATATGAATTGGGTAAAAGAATTTATTGTGAATGATATAGGGAAAGTGGTATGGGTAAATGAGAAGTAAATATGCTAATACATCATATTTTACACATGATGAAATTCTCAAGAAAAAATTTTAAATAAAAAATGAGATGGAGATTGATAGTGGAAGGAAACTGATGTTTTTCTTTGGTCTCTTCATACACATACACAGGCACACACCAAAACATACATTGAACACAAACACCACATACACATTACTCACTCATTCACAAAGAATTGTTATTTCTAGTACATTTTATTTCTACTTTCCATATTTGCCTAGAGTTATTTCTTGAGTTTGCATCCCTCTCCAAGCTTTAGTGAACACTAGTTATTGATTCTGTTCATTGTTGTCCCTGTTATAATACTAATATTTATTTTAAATTCCTTGTTTGATAATTCAAAGGTGCATGGCATATATGTCCATTGTTTTCCCTAATACATTAATAGTGGTTATTTTAAATTCATTGCTTGATAATTCAAAGGTGCATGCCATATATGAGTCTGGTGGTGGTGTTTTTATTTTCTTTTAATATCTTTTATTCTTTTAGCTCACCAAGATTTTACTGATGCAGATAAGGAGTAGCAGAAAATAATTTAATGGTCCTTAATGAGGTTTATTTAATATGACCAAGAACTTGTCTTTACAAATTCATCTTAGGGAACTCTGTTTCTCCTTTAGATTTAAGATTTGTAGATGCCTTGCCTCCTGAGTCTGCATGTTGTCACTATTTTAGCTATAATCTACTGCCCCAAATTTGGTGTGGAGTTAAGCTGTAAGTTAAGGAAGCAGTCTATATTCTTATGAGCAAATCTTTTCTCTCTGTGGCCCTATTAGTTGTTGCTGTGATGTTCAGAAGTGTTTCTCAATCTTTATTTTCCTGATAGGTAAATCAGAAAGTCTAGCAGCTCTTAAGAGGAGGAAATGTCCTTTCCCAAGAGAATGACTCCTACCCCACATTTTCTGTCTACTTTTCCTCTTACCAGTACAAGGAGATCTTTCTCAGATATTCACTGTGAGTTTCTAGAAATAAAGAAAAATATTCCCCACCCACAGAACTGCAATGACATTATTTTAACATTGTTAAAATAGCCCACTCTTTGTTTCCAACAATGTATGTGTATATCCCAGGTGTTTGTGTTAAATTTTATTCTAGAAGTCATCTGCTAGTAGGCAGATCTCAACTTATTTCATGTATCCGTTTGTATCTCCAAATTCCAGGGTAGCATTTTAGCATGCAGTACTAGTTTTCTGTTAAGTCTAGGTAGCACTCCCTGAGTTTCAGTTTGTACAAACACTTCTTATAATAATCGAAGTTATGACTTCTAAGTGCTTCAGGTATTGGAGCTAAAGTTGAATGTTGTTTAATAAGCACTGACAAAATGTCAGCTGTGCTCTTGAAATGTCCTCATGTTTCTGTGCATAGGGTTTTTAGTCCATAAGTGCTATTTCCATTTCTACTGTTGATTCTTGAGGTACTGAAAACAATCTCTTATGATTTCAGTCCTGTCAAAATCCAATTTCACTTGAATTATGCCTACATTCATTTCTCAAGCTACCCCTCCCCTCATGTCAAGGGAGAGCCTGTTCTGCTTGTACTTGTCAGGAATTTCCCATTTGCACAACTAACAACGTAGCATTCTGCTTTTGCCCATCAACTAACTGTAAGTGTCTTTTTACCTCTCAACTACATTTACTAGTCCCATTTAATGGTGCATTTATGGTCCCCGCCTCTGTCCTGCTGCTTGGCACATAGTAACACAGGTAATGTTCAAGAGCAATAAACTGAATACTCACCATCAGCAATAAGAGTATATAAAATATTAAAATATGAACATTTTCAATTTTTTTAGGATGCATGGATATAGAAAGGCACGTTTTAGTTTTAAAAAACATGCTGTAGAGGATTGAAATATGGCTCAGTAGTTAAGAGCACTGACTGCTTTTGCAGAGGTCCAGGATTTAATTCCCAGCATCCACATGGTGGCTAATAATTGTAACTCCAGTTCCAGGGTATGCAATACCCTCTTCTGACCTCCTCGGGAATTAAATAAATTTAGAAAAAGATATAGTAATTTGATAGATATTGAGAATAAGGAAAATATTAAACATCTGTGTTTTCCATAATTAAACCATTAGGTTTTTGTTAGAGCAGAAAACTGTGTATGTACAGTAAAAAACATTGCAATTCATAAAATGCAATCTTTTTAAAAATTAATGGAGAGATATCTCGGTAGTTAAGAGGACTGGCTGCTCTTGCAGAGGACCTGGATTTGATTCCCAGCTCCCATATGCCACCTAACAACTGTAACTCCAGTTCCAGGACACTGACACCCTCTTCTGACTTCCGTGGCCATTGCACAACATGGGTGCACCTACCTACATGTAAGCAATACACTCATACACATTAAATAAAAATAAATATTTTTTTAAAAAGAAAAACATACCATTTGAAAATATCCATTTTTAATGCACAAAAAATAGAATGCTCAAATTTTGACTTTGAGCTACAAGTCAGAATAAAGTACAAGTATTATCTCATCAAATATATCAATTTTTAATGTACTCCTGTTAGAGACAGGACAAAAACCCTAAGAACAAAGTGAGTAGCACAGATTATAGAATCTACCAATTTATAGGTGGGTGCTCTTTCATTATGTCATTCTGTCTCTGAAACCCCTGAGTAATTTGCTAGTTGTAGACAGACAAATGGAGGCTATGCACTGCTACAATTCTTAGGCAGGGCAGATCCACACAGTAATGCTATCAACAATGTCCCCCACAGACATATTTATTGCCACGCTTCATTTTGTTCTGCATCAGTAGGTCCATCTGGCAGTAAAAGATGGACCAGGTGTTTTCTGGAAAAGTTGGCACACAAATGCTTTGCATGTTGTGACTAACAGGAGGAAGAGATTTTAAAAATGAGAGGAAATTAAATTATTCTTGGTATATATGAGGTTACAAGACACTTTTAGATGGTAACAATTATGAAACATCTTTTTGCTTTATTTGTAGATGGTGTTTGGCTTGATCTGAAAAATCAAGATGAAGAATAAATATTCAGGGAAATTGAGTGCATCAGCATTTGTGGACTGAATAAACAAAGCAAGCGTAAACATTCTTGGAATTTTGCAGTAAAGTAAATAAAACAACCCACCACGTTAAAACTATTTTTATAAAGAAAAACAAAAATAAAATAATGCTAACAACAACTTATTTCTTAATTAGTCTTGGTTAGTTGGTACCTGATTCAGGTTTCTTAATCAGATGCCAAGAGCACAGTTTATAAATGACTTTTTCTCTACTAAATTGAATGTTTGGCCAGAATTAGTTAATCCTTTTCCCAAAGTGAAAATTTTCCTGTGTATTTTAGCTTGTCAAACAATGAATGTATTAAGATACTAGATCTCTTTCTAATGCTGCAGAACTTTGATAGAATAACAAATGTAGTACAAGTCCACAGTGGCTATGCACAGCCCCTAAGAAGCTTTGACTAGACAATGAAATGTTCTTTGTGTAGTCATCGGTACATCTATGCACAGGGAGGAGTCTCCAGTGAAAGAATCAGCAATATGCAGCACTACTGACTTTCACCAGGTAAAAATTCACACCGGACTAATGGTATTTCTCAATCTGAGAAGTGATTTTGCTATACTATAAACTATTCAGGTGTACACCTTTCCCATAGCCTTTAAATCAGGACAAAATGATTGTTTCTATCAATTGGTTAATTTGCTTTGAAATTTATATCTCACTTAAAATTTCACTCTAACATTTCCCATTTTATTCACTTCGTTTACTTAAAAGAACTGTTAATAATATTGGTGAATATAATATTGGTAAAATAAAGTTACACAAAATAATATTAAATATCACTTGTTTATAAATAAAAAGACTGCTGGGAGGGGTTGTGCACACCTTTAATGCCAGCTCTTGGGAGGAATAGGCAGGCAGATCTCTGTGACATTGAGGTCAACCTGGTCTATATAGTGAGTTCCAGGTTAGCTGGGGCTACAGGGAATTGCTGTCTTAAAAAGCAAAACAAAACAAAGATGAAGAAAAAAGGCAGAATTGTATGGGATTTAAAACTAAACAGAGAAAATTATTTTAGATTGCAAGGATAGAACATAATGCAATACCCAGCATTAGCTACAGAGGAACACAACATAGTGATCATCAAATTACGAGTCCTTTATTAGTAGCCAGTGGTCAGGGAAGGGGCTACCACTCAGAGAACTCTCAAATCAAGGAGAAGGGGGGGTAGGGTTTATAGAGCTTTCCAGGGGCTGAGTCAATAACCATCCTTACATCAGATCACCATAGTTTCACCAGAACTGGTTCAGGTCAGTTAACAAAGCGGTTTTGAGTTAAAAAGTTTCAGGCAGGCTGGATGGGATTATGTGCTACCTGGACTTACTAAGTGGCTACTTGTATGTTTCCCAATATTGTAGAAACAATGTACACCCTGAAACTGCTCGAGTGAGATGTTCTGTCTGCCTCGCTGTCGTGGGAATGACTAGTCAAAAATACAGAGTAAAGCAAAAAATCAGCTGAAACAAAATGAAGTTAGTTTTACCATTTCAAAAATACTTACAAATCCATAAAATATCATAGATTTTTGTCCTCTCAGAGGAATCCAGTTGACTAGCATATTTAGGTAGAAATCTTGTCCTTGTGGGTCTGGAGAGATGTCTCAGCATGTAAGAGCACTGACTGTTCTTGCAGAGGATCCAGGTTCTATTCCTAGTACCCACATTGTGGCTAACAACCATCTGTAACTGCAGTTCTAAGGGAATTTGGCACTCTCTTCTGATCTCCGTTGGTATTGCATGACACAGGTGTACTTACATACATGCGGACAATACACTTATATACATAAAAAAAAAATACATCTGAGAGATGCCCAGTCCTGGGTGGCATATCTAGTCTCGAACCTCTGCACCTAAGACTCATGGAACATAGCAGATGAAGAGCTAGAGAGAAACTGAACAGGGGATAGTACATCCCACAACTCTCACCAATGAGACCTCCTATATAACAGAGTGTGGAGTACCAAAAAGATTACAACTGGTCAACTTTTAAAGAATAAGAGACTACAGAGTGTGTATTCCTAGACTGGACACCTATATCAAAACTTTCCCACATAGGGCTCGGGGACCATTGTGGAAGAGGGGCCAGAAAGGTTGTAAGAGCCAGGGTTGATCCATGAACATAGGGAAGCAGAGGCTTTCACGCCACTGGAAGCTTGCACATGTAAACTTAAGGCAATGGTGGTATTGACCACAGGACCCATGCCAGAGCAATCAGACAAGGGCCCACAGTGGTACAAAAATGGGTGTCAGATTGGCCTTTATCTGGGAACTATTGGAGACTGATCACTACTGGGTAAGGGAATGTAGGCCATACCAATTATCTAGATAGGCTAACTAGACTCCAGTGGATGAATTTTCACCAAAGGATACCTGGGTACAAATGCTTGACTGGATAGGACTTAACATGTATAGCAGAATACATGAAGTCCAGTGTGGGGGAGGGGGGCGGGGAATGGGGGGGGGTCTAAATTTGGTTAAGAACTGTTGTATTAAATGTACAAAATTCAATAATTAAAAAAATCTTATCCTTGTGATTTCATTGTTTTATAGATAATGTTTATTAATTGGGAGTTTAGATAAGATATACTTCTACTTTCCTTGTTATTCTAATAATTATGTGGTTCTATATGTATACTAAAAAGAAAACAGTAAGTACAAAAAAATTAAGTATCTACTTGACCTGTGAATCATTACTAAAGTAAAGTAAAAGCACTGATATATTCAATAATATTCCATTAAGGACTATGGAACACACACACTTTGTCAAGTATTTGAAAATTCATATCTTCTGCACCAAAAGGCCTATGATGATTAAGGTTCAATTTCAAAGAATATCACTGTAGTTTTGTGTTGGAAGGTCTTTCTACAGATGTGCCTTTATGTTAGGCAAATTACCTCAAAATATTAAGG
The DNA here is from genome assembly GCF_000622305.1 of Nannospalax galili. Lineage (NCBI taxonomy): Eukaryota > Metazoa > Chordata > Mammalia > Rodentia > Spalacidae > Nannospalax > Nannospalax galili. The sequence goes on along the minus strand of NW_008335971.1, from coordinate 1,808,303 downwards.
ACATATGCTTGGTTTTGGTTTTAGTTAATTAAAATACAGAGATCAAATATGACTTATGATTTCTCAATTCTTTCAAGAGAAATGTGGGAAACAATGAAAAAAAAGTGATATTTATAAGAGAATTTGGCTTATGGATGCTAGAATGTGGGACAGTCTTTCCTTTATAGTTTTAAGAAAAGTGCCTGTGTTCCCATCTCAAAGAGATGCTTAATGTGTTGCCTTCCAATTTAAAGTATTAGGTAATATATTTAAGAAAGAAATGAGTGGAGCACTTCCATTATTTCTTAAAATCATTATATTTTGTGACTTCTTCAGTAGTAGTCCTTGGCCTCTCAAAACACTGCTGAACACTGACATCTCTGTTACTTTTGGCTCTGTTATTATCTAGTCTCAGTTTCCTGCTTACTACTTCTTTTCCTTACAATATTCACCTTTTTTGTACCATTCAATGAAACCTTAAAAGGAAAGAACAAGAAAGGAACAACACTGTCAACATACGATGGCGGTTGTCTTACTTCAAAGGTACACGAGATACTTTGATGGAAAGTAGAGAGATCCATGACTAAATATGCAGTTATTTGTGGAATTGGGCATGTATTATTACTTTAAACATCAACTTATTATAAAGTAAGGTCAATAATATGAAAGTAGAGTTATTAAAGATGAGTAAGAATAAGTCAATCCCTTGGCACTAAATCCTTTGAATGAGAATTTACTTAAAACATGTTTCTGAATTTATATCTACCTGAATATAACCTCTGAACCTTCAGATTTTAGCCATCAAAACATTTAAAAAAGAATGTGAACAAATTTTAGTATTATTTCAGAAAAGGACAAGTCTTCTAAACATGTAATTTATTTATACACTTTCCTTCTATCAACTCCTTTAAAATAAGGGAATGGAGAAGTGAGACGTGTTGCACAGGAATAAACAACTCCAGTGCACATGCTGCATGTGCAGTTATTGGCGATTGAATCTTTTCTTCAGAGAACAAAAAGTAATATTGTGGCAATTATTATTTTTAAATAAATTAATGCTAAACTACATAAATACAGAAAGTATAAATTGTGAGATACTCAAATTAATATGTATGCATGCAATGGCATTTGGAACTTAGGAATCTCAAAACTTATTTTTATCATATACACATACAAAACAGTCACCAAAACAATGCATAATATGAAAATCTAGGACCCAAGTAATCATAATAAATGAAATATTTGGAAGTTAGAATCATGATTAATTTAATCTTCTTTGGATGGTCTAAGTTTTCCCTAATTATGAAACTGATGCATTCATCTCCAGTAGTGATAAGCATATGTTCAAAAGATAGAACAATGCACAAATCCTAACACGCAACAAGGCTATAATTCCTGCTTTTATTCCTTCTGCTTTCCCGCTCGCATATTTTTTCATCAGTATATTGTTTTTTTCTAAATAAGTGTAAAATATTTAGACTCCAAACATGTTTTCAGAACATATTACTATATCCCAAATGCCCACAGGGAGCTGAGGAAGTAAAACACTACAAAATTGTCTGTCCCTTGGCTTCCTCTGATGGTTCTCTTTCTTCCTCTGTTAACTCTGAACAGAACTGTAACCATTGTTGTGCATGTGATTTTCTACATTATTAGAATTAACACTATGTTGTTGTGTTGTAGATGTTCCTTTGTAACTGAATTTCGTGGCTCATGTCATGTCTGAGATTCATCCATGTCAATATACTATAATTGTAGTCATTCATTTTAACTGTTGCATGGCATACCATACTAACTTTTAATATATTTTAATTCATTTTTTGAAAATATTATTAGAAATTCTTTTCTTTTTTTTTTTTTTGTTTTTGGTCTTTTTGGAGAACGTGTTTAGTATATCCGTGTTGCCCCAGCTGGCCTAGAACTTGCTATGGCTTAGACCAGGCTGGCCTGAAACTCACAGAGATCCAGATGCCTCTACCACGTGAATGCTGGAATTAAAGGCATGTGCCACTACATCCAGCTTATTAGAAATTTTTTGGACAAGGCATAGTAATTATTTTTTAGTATTTATGAATATGAATATATATATTATGTGAATACACCTAGTAAGTCTGCTACTGTTGAAGAGTCAAGAAAAAACACTGTCTAGGTTCACTGTGGAATCTAGAACATTATCTAACATAACAGATTCATAGAAAATATTTTTGCTTTTTCATTTTTCAATAATCTAATTAATGATGCAAGTAGAATTATACTAGGTTGGAAATTGTTATAGTAAAAAGAACTTACAGAATTGAATTTCTATTCTAGTCATACTCTCTCAAAGTTGGAATTGGGGATTAGAAGAGTCTCATACAACACAGAACTTTGGAAAGGAGGAATTGTCTTTTAGATGCCAATCTGCCTTGTTTTTAAGGCAGATGTGAGGTTAGCCACCTTTGTCTAAAGTGCTGGTCTGCCTTATACATTCGAGATTAAGTTTAATTTGAAAAAGTTAAAGAGTTCTTTGCCACTTTTACAATGTGTTCAGATATTTCTATTTCAGCAAGGAAAAGCAAGTATCAACCTTCCTTATGTTGGCTTTAAGCAGTTTAATAATATTTGGCACCTAATTCATAAGAACATAAAACACTTGTATTTGTACTTAGAGTTGAACTTAGAGTTGAAGCATTTGTCCTGAATTGCTTCTTGTAGAGAAAAAGGATGTATCTTCTAATGTAAGAGGTTAAAAGTTATTATTATTGAACTGACTCTAAGTCTTAGTAAGAAAAAGGAAGATATTAAATAAAAAATTCACACAAGATAGCAGTGTAAATATATCTGAACAACCTGCAGACTGAGCTCAGGTCTCCTACATTATATTTCTTATGTTAAGTTTTAGGGGTCAGACTGTCACAGCTATCTCATAGGAATAAGAAAACTCAATGAACATTCAGTCTTGCTCTTTTCTGCGGTCAGGGTTTAGTCACGCACTTGAAATAAGCAAATTTTCATTTACTGACTTCATCCTACGTTAGGGTATTATGAGCTCCTGTGATATAGGGTTTCCTTGGCTGTTTTGTTGTTGTTGCTGTTGTTGCTCTTTTTTGGTTTTATGTTTTCTTGCTTTAGCAAGAGTAAGGTGAATTTATTCCAGTCTTGGTCTTCACAAATCTGTCTTTGGCAGATAGGCATTTAAAGATCCCAGTGATTCTCATGACCTGGTATACATAGCCCATAGAATGTGAGAAGCTGCTAGTAAATAGGAAATTATGTAGGGAAAAGAATTTGAGGATTAATTATGATCTTGAATAAATTTAGATGCCATTAGAAGGGGCATTATTCAGGTGGCTGTTGTAAAGATTAAGGATCTTAAAAGGTAAAGGTCTCCTCTCTGTTTGTTGCTGATTTTGAAGAAAAAATAATCTTCCATATTTTGTAAAGATTTACAAAGAGGACCACATAGTAGAAAGGTGTTCCATGGATGTTGAAAGGAGACTGTGTTTACCACATACCAGGAAACTGGAGACCTTAGAGGAAGAATCATAGTAACGTGAAATGGCAACAACATGCAGATTTGAAAAGAAATTCTTCTTCATTTAACTTTCAAATGAAGACAGCCACAAGTAAAACTTGGTTCCAGCCTACTGAAACCTAAAACAGAGAACCTGGTTGGATTATGGTCATATTTTCTCCTTACACTAATTGGGACATAGAAAATACATACTATTTTAAGCTGCTAAACATCTATAATTTATTATGCAGCATAGCAAACTGAAATAGTTTTCCCTTAGTATCTGAGGAAGATTGATTCCACTTTCTCCCAAAGGATTCCAAATTCTATGAGTGCTGGCATACCTTATATAAAACAACTCAGCATTTGTGCATAATCCACACATATCTCCCATATACATCAAGTTATTTCTAATTACTTTTAGTAACTACAATGTGAATGTAATGGAAATATTTATTACACTATGTTCTTTAGGGAATGGTAACAGGAAAATAGTTGCAAGTTGACACTACAAACATAATTATTTTTAGTGTTTTCAATCTGCATTTGGTTAAATATGCAGATGTAGAATCTGTAGCTAGAGATTGTGCTTGTGAAACTATCACTTTTTACTGAAGTTTTTGTCTCTATTACTGAAATTCATATTTTGATTCAATTTATCTTTTGAGCTCTTATTTCATTCCATGTGCTGTTGATAATATATCTCCCAATAACATGAGTCAATGAATAAGAGGGCCCAGAATAAAGCCCCACCTTTATACTCCTGGCTCTATGATAATTCCCTTGCAGTTAGCAGCTGTGGAGGCACTAATTATCAATTCATAAACTTTTGCATATAGAACTATGACCTCCATATACTTGACATATTTTAAACCATGCTGCTATAAATGGGCTACTAAATTAGGAAAAACAGATTAAGTAAACAATTCTTTTAAAAAACACACATCAGTATTTACAGAATTTCTACATTCAGTAATGTGACATTCTCTATCACAACTATAAGACTCAACATAAGCTCTTTCTTCTATTTTTATGTTCCTCCTTTTCCACCATAAACAATTGTCCTAGTTGGTAATATCCTGCTGAACTACCATCAATTGTAAAACCTGAACTCACCTCCTCTTTATGTTTACTGGGCAGTGTTATACATAATACAATTGATTGGATTTTGTCAACTTGACACATACTAGAGTCTCCTGGGAAGAGGGCACATCAGTTGAGGAACTTCCTTCTTTAGATTTGCCTGTGGCCATGCCTATGAAGTATTTCTTTGCTTATTGATCTAGGAGGGACCATGCCACTGTCTGCATTTCCATCCCTATGCATGTAGGCTTGGGCTATGTAAGAAAAAGAAACTGAGAAAGCAGAAAAAGCAAGCCAGTAAGCAACATTCCTTCATGGCCTCTGCTTCATTTTCTGCTTATAGGCTCCTGCCTTGAGTTTCTGACCCGAATTCCCCTCTGGTGAATTGTAACCTGGGAGCTGTAAGCTGAAATAAATACCGTCATGCCCCTTCAAAGACAATTAATGATGCCCATTCTCACAAACGATAAGATCCACAAGTTCCGGTTTATGACATTTCTGGATATCTTCATGTGAATACCCCTTGGATATTCTATGCCATCTTTTTGTGATTTTTTTTTTAAGTTTTGATTATTTCAAATTTTGATAAAGATAACAATTTTCCAAAGTTGGTATAACATGATCAGAAAATTATGTGAAGTAGTATACTAATGGAGCTGAAATAAAATTAATTGAAAATTTTATGGCTAATAAAAGCATATATGGAAATTTTGTACTAGGCTTTGTTTAACCTGATGTCTTCTACAGAAATCCATAATGCTATAATAAAATGCCATAAAATGAATGATGTGGATTCAATTTCCTGTTTGATAGCTGAATAAAAAATACATTATACCTTTTAATTACATTGAGAACTACATTTTATACTAAAATGAACAAGAGATCATTCACAGAATAATTACTTCTTAGTAGTGGTGTCAGACAAAATGTTAACCAGAATTTTGTGCAGTTTTATGAGTTTTATTATTTTCAGTAATGACACTGGCAAAACAATGTTACTAATTGAATTTATTTTGCCATATATGAAGTTTTTCTCATAAAGACGATTATTCCTTGAATGTAAGAATATGCTATTTTGTCTGAGGTTAGCAAAATCTGTGCTTATAATGAATAAGTCAGCCCATATGGTCTGTTACTAATGATGATTATTCCTGAAATTTTTGTATGTTAATGGATAAAACTTTTATAATGACGTCTACAAATCATTGAAAATGTGTCAGTTTAATTTCATTTGCATCATAATGTAGATTGTATTTATGTTTAATATTTACATTGTTATTTAAGCATTCAAACAATTGTAAGGCCAGAGTAAAATGGAAAAATCATTTTACACCTGGTTTGTTGAAACTTTCAAAATAAAGTCAGAACAAGCATAAGTGTATGTTGTCAATGAGTCAAAAACAAAGCCATGCTACTAAATTATAAATTAGGTGAGTCTGTTTGCAGCAGGATTGTGTTTTTCATTGTTGTTTTGTATTTTTTTGTTTATTTTTCATTTTGTTTTTGCTTTTGGACATTGTTTTTGTTTGGTTTCATTTTTTCCTTTTTATTGATTTTTTGTGAATTTTATGCAATATATTTTTATCATGATTAGATCCCTTCAATATCTGCACTTCCTTTAATAACGACCCTCAAGACTGGACTGGAGTGCGGGCAGTGGGAGCTGGTGTGGGGCCTGGTGAAGAGTGCCAGACCACAAATTTCCTGTTCTCTCCCTCTCTCTCTCTCTCTCTCTCTCTCTCTCTCTATATATATATATATATATATATATGCATATATATTAAGGCCTACAGAGTCATATTTGTGTTCCAAAGTCTCCTTCTGTGTGAGTGTATTCCCTAGATACTGGTCAGGTTACTAAGATTAGGTTAAAGTGGCTGAATCTCCTCTTCTTAATAGACATTTGTTGACAATAGTTCGTCATATAGGATTGAGGTTCCTTAACAACTTCGCTGTCTATTAGCGGATTTTCTCTGGCTTGAGCTCACATGGGTTAGGTGCATGCTGTCACCATTGCTATGAATTCATATGAGTAATGGACCAGCTTTCTGAAAACTATGTTTACTCATGGTCATCCACTACCTCTCAATCTTACAATCTTTCTTCCACACGCTCAGCAATGATTCCCTGAGACCTGGAGGCATAAATTTCATATAGGTGTCCAATTCAAAGATAAGCATTTGCAGTAGTTATATTTAAAGATTTATTTTTATTTTTAATTATGAATATGTGCATGTCTGTGTCTTTAGGTGCACTTGTTAATGAAGGTTCCCAGGGTGTCCAGAAGAGGTTAACTCTTACTCTGGATTGGAGTTATAGGCAATTGTGAGCTATCTAGCATGGGCACTGGGAACCAAATTCCTGTCCTCTGTAATAGCAGTACATGCTCTTAATCATTAAGCCATCTTTCCAGTCTTTCTATGCAGCCATTTTGTTAATCTAATAGCATGTAATGTTTAATCTCTACCAGGTTTAAGAAAAATACTTTGGGGGCTGGAGAGATGGCTCAGCAGTTACTGACTGCTCTTGTAGAGGACCTGAGTTCGATTCCCAGCGCCTACATGGCAGCTAGGAACAGTCCTTAACTCCAGATCCAGGGGAATCTGAAAACCTCTGCTGACCTCCGCGGTATAGCACGACATGGGTGCACTCACATACATGCAGGCAATACAGTCATATACATAAAATAAACATAAAAAAATACTTTGGAGAATAACATTTTCCTACATAAAAAGAGTGTCATTTATGTTAATAATCTTATCCGTGTGAGCCGATGGATAATTGTTATCACAGAGTTTGAGAGGTGGAGGCAGTAAAAGATGACGCTCAAGGCCCTGATCTGTAGTAAGTTTGGGTTACATAAGACCTCGAGTTATATGAGAACTTATCTCAGAAAACAAAATTTAGCAATCATTAGCAAATAATCTCAAAACAATACTTTCAGAAGAGAAGAAAAAGTAGATGAGATTCTACTGTGAATAATACTAGAGTCCAGTGAGGATAAAAGAAAGCTGCATTCTCCTGAAATGAGTAATTTTTCTGAACTTATGTTTTTTATTTCTCTATCCCATAATATATTTATTTTCAGTTTGGAGCTATGAACTATAACTTCTCCAGATCTCTATCCCATGAATGATTAGGTAAATAATTTACTTCAATATTTTATTGGAATTGGGTGAAATTCCTGAATAAATTATCTAAGTTTTCATTATGGCTCTGCAATAAACAAATTTATCAAAATGTTTGCAAAATTAAAAGTAGAATTTATACTGTTGGCCAAGATTATCTGCCTTTCAAGACCTTATTGACTTTTATGCCTTTAGTCTTACTTTAGAAGAATGTTTTCCTAAACTTTTTAATCTTCCCTGTAGTACACGACAACTTTCATTTGTGTAATTTCATTTTATTTATCCTACAAGATGCTATCTCATTAGCAGTTCATTATTCATTGCTTATTTTATACCATATGAACTCTGGGCTGCTAGCTAAAGATCAAACCCGCTCCATAGGCTACACTGAGTACAACATTACCATGCCACAGTACTCTTATCCCTGAATAAACAGTCTGACTCTTAACTTTAGATTTTTAAAGAGTGGGCCTGAAATCAGAGGGTACCCCTTGCCCTGCCACTCCCAGATTCCTCTTGGGACTTTAATCCTGAATAACCCTCATACATTATTTTATTCATAATAATTTCTCCAGCATTAATTGGCAAAGTACAAACTTGAAACCATGCTAATCTTATCAGACATTCTTGTTTTTTCACTCCTGGGCCTGAAATATTTCATACAAAATGTGAAGTATTCTTCTCAGTCTTCATTGTTTGGAATGAAGATGCACTACCTTACAGCACTTTGATTTCTTAATTCTCAAGTATAGTCACATTCATTCACTATCTTTGAGTAGAGCAGCAAATTGAAGTTCTGGGGGCTTAAGGTCATTTTCCCAGGCCACAAGTGATTCAGATTAGCTTTCTGGTTGCAAGGTTAATTAAACCATTAGTCCAGCTTCTGTCCATTTTGTAAAATCAATCCTACCGTTTCTGTTTGCTTTATAAAATGAAGGCGCAAATTTATCAGGGTGGTCATGTGTGGTAGACTATTCATGAGCAGTGGGCTAGCCAGGGTATGTGGTGTTGAAAGATTAGAATAGGTCAGAAAGACATGGTTTGGGGAAATTCTCCAGAAAAGATGACAAGGCAGGCAGCACTATGAGACTATGAGAAGGCAAATAATAGTTCATAGATTTAAAATTCAGAAAAAGGTCTCTGTTTCCAGGGTATTGATTTTTAGTGTGACTGACCAACTTTACCCAGAAATTCACATCCAAGGAGGTTTTTGGGAGAAATCACAGATGCAGAGGCTGGGCTCCTCTTAATGAGAGAAACTGGATCCAGCTATTAGTTGCCCCTTGATTTAATTTAGACTATAGAATATCATGGGTTTTGATAAACCTTATTTTGATGTTTCTCTAGCAGATGATATGGGGAAAAATTGAGAGGAATGATCTAAAAAAATTTAAGTACAAGTTGTTTTAAAAAGCTTTGAAGTTTAATTTGTTCCTGAGCAGTTAATCCTTAATCTCCTCTGTTTAGGATATGTAGTTTTTTTCAATAATGAGTCAGTATAATCATGGCTTGTACTCAGTGTTAGCATGAGAGATAGGTTCTTCCCAAAACTATAAAAAGCAATAGAAGTTTTAGATAAGCAGGACAACTGTATGCTTTGACATCTAGTGAGTGACATAAATAGCTTAAATATATTTTGTGCTTAAGTAATAGTGGAAAAAAAAGTTTTAAAAAATATTAACAGCCAGGCTCGTGGTGCATGCCTTTAATCCCAGCACTTGGGATGCAGAGGCAGGTGGATTTTTGTGAGTACAAGGCCAGCCTGGTCCACATAGTGAGTTCTAGGAGAGCTGGGGCTACAGGGAGACCCTGTATCAAAAAGACAAAAAAAAAGTATTAACATATATATGAGCACATTAAAATAAACCAAAAATTAATATAAGTTTCTTTCATTTTCCAAAGTGCATCAGGATGAACACTTGGGTATTTGATTTCTCTGGAGATGATGAAGCTCATAATTGGAATTTATTGAGCTTGTACTTGTTATAATTGAAATGATGAAGATTAAATAGAGGTAAAGGTTTAGGGGAAAAAAATGACTGAGGAATGAATGAGCCAAGATGTCTAGAAACAATCGTGGGCAGTATGAGTCATACAGCGTGAGAAGGTTAGTAAATTGAAAGACAGAAATGGCAGTTAAATGTTCTGTCAACTCTGTGGAGATTGGTCTGGAAATTACAAAACAGTACCATATTCTAGAACGAGGTAATGGTTCCTTTGCCTGTTTTATTATTCCCGTCACCAAAATTGTTAGTGAATGAAGAATGAGATATCTCTTTCTGGAAGAAAGTGTTTGTATAGGAAGTCATGAAATTCCACAGGAAAATGAAAGGAGGCTTGTCTTAAAAAATAGCAGAACTTACTTGCCGTTTTTCTGCAGTATATAAAAGAAAGTTGAAATTATTTGGAGATAGAAATTATTTGGAAGAAGAAAATATTATCAGGATATTGTTTAGTAAACTCTATGCATTTGCTTTCTCCCTGTTGCATAAGAGAAATTATTTGTTGATATGAGGTGAAATACTTTTCATTTGGGTGTATTAGGTAGGTATAATTATTTTTAAAACTATTAAAGAGAGGCTTAATTGTCCAGTCATTGCTGCAAGGGAAAAAGGAGTTTTGAAGACAAATAGAGAAATCTAAACATATTTGAAAAAAGCTGTTTTGTTTTTAAATTCAGCTTCTTAGAGTGATGCAACAAAGTGAGCAGGCAAATTTAAACTGTTGTCTCCTTTAAGGTAAAAATGTGACAAATATTTTAATTGGGAATTCTCAGGGAAAGTCAAAAATCAATTGAAATCCAGCTGTAGGAAATTATTTGATGTTTTATTTTGGGGAACAGACAATTCAAATTTATGAGTCTTAATTAAATAATAGTGACAAAATATTCAAAATTCAAAAAAAAAGCCAAATTTTATCTAGGGCTATCTGTAAATTACATAATTATGTTGAAGCTTTTAACTTATTTTAAACAATTAGGTTTCTATCTTCAGCAAAAGCTAATAAAATATCAACCATACAATGAAATATATTTGTATTATGAATTTTGATAAGGTGTATTGCATTATTTTCTAATATTGAAAGTAGGTGGAGCTATTGATAAGGTCTTGGATGAAAAATTTTCCATTTAAAAATTAGACCTAAATGCCTAATTATTGAAAGCAGGCACAGAAATCACCAATCCTTTAAAAGCTACACTTTTAAACTAATTAAAATAACATGAAAGTTTTTCAAAACTACAACAGAAGAGTGAACTACAGGTATGGTCATTAAATACCCAGAGATGAACTACAGCAGTTGTGTATTTTTTAAGAATTGTGTAATATTTAGCTACTAAATCTTCTTAAACAAGCCTTGATCAGATATATATTTTATTTTTAAGCAAATCCTCATAATAGCAAGATTAGAGAAATAACTCCATTGATTTAAATAGAAGTATGCTTTAGCTTTGATCTTAGACATTTTAAGATTATGTATATCATCTTTAAGGCCTATAATTTAAATTTCTAAAGTACCCTACTGAAGCCTTTGTAACATACAAAACTTTTCCTTTTTCTCCTTTCCATTCTGGAAATATCCAGGCATCTTAATCTTCATAACTAAATGCTTCTTTACTAAAAATATTTCCATTCTTACATCCTTCTAATATTTTCTCTTACTAATTATCTTAATAAGCCAATTACTCCAAATAAGTTAAGTTGAAATTTCTTGAAGTAGATTTAAAAAAAATACCATTACAAGAATTTGACCAGTTTAATATGAATCAGAATTTGAGGAAACAAAAATTTTTGTAGTTCAGTTTGAATTATCCAAGATTAAAATAATTGTACCAATTCAGTTAAAGCCAGAATTTCTTGAAGTAGCTGAAGAAAAAAAACATAAGAAAAAGTTGACTAGTGTAACCTCAATCAATAACGTCTGAGCAAACACAACTTGTGTTTTGTACTTTTCTGTAGTACAATTTGAATTACCCAAGATTAAACCAGAACACTTGTTTATTCATTTTTTTAATTTTGAAAAGAGTGTCTCCAACTAGCCTAGAACTTACTATGTAGGCATGGTTGGCCTCCATATCACAGAGAGTTAGCTGCCTCTGCCTCCTGAGTGCTGAACCTAAAAGCATGTGTCACTATACCTGGCTCAAACCACAATGTTTTAAAATGAGTTCCAAAAGTCTATAGGGAGTTTTATTATTATTTTTTTTATTGCAGTTCCTTGCAATTCAGGCCTTGTAAAGAAAATACAAACAAAAAGTGAATAAAGAATTATCAAAGTGCACTGTTGTAAGCTACAACAAAAGCCTTGTTCCTGTTGCCATATCACTTATCTCTCTTGGTATGACTGAGGATGCCCAACAATTTCCTTCACCCTCAAGACTTTTCCGGGTGCCTCTATGTGAGTTTGTGCTCTGGTGCAAGCTATCAAGAAAAGTCTTGCGTTTAATTTCATACAACTTCCAAAATAAATTCCATATGCCCCTTTTTTTCTCAGTACTTCCCTGGTCTCTGACCTGAGAGTTTGAAGTAAAGACTCTCTTCCTCATATGAATCACCATCATGTGGCATTACCATACCACATTACAATTATACCTGAATAAACAGCCTGATTCTTAATTCTAGATTTTAAGAGTGGACCTGAACATGAAGGACACCTGTTGCCCAGATGTCTGCTCTGAGTCACTCATTCAGACCTCACCCATAATTTTATTCAAAATGTTTCTCCAGGTTCAATTGGCAGAACTGCAAGCTTGGATCTACTCTGATAATATAAGATAACTTTACCCTTTTGTTTCTTTTTCCAAATGAATATGGTAAGGTCTTTCCTCATCCATAGATTTCAGAAAAACAGAATGAGACGTGTTGTGGGTCATGGTCATACAGGTGATTTAAACTGTAATGATGCATGAACTGTTACCATTTCATTATCATAATGATTAGCATTGAAGGTGATATGCATATGAGCAATTAAGAACCAATTATAGAGTTAACAATGTTGTGATTATAATGTGAACTTAAATCAATTAAGACTTCATTAAAGAACATATTTGAAAAATTTTAGCATATTTTATTTAAACTTAAAAATCATTACTAGAGAGAATTACTTCAAATTATTAAATTACCCTAAAACATTATGTTGGCATTCAATATAGAATAGAAAATGCTACTGGTGACCTTGAGGGCTCATGTACCTTATTGCTTATTGGGATTAGAAAGATAGACTCAATGATATAGATGAATTGTTCTGATTCAATTTGTATACATGAATTGTGATTCTTTGAATCTAAGAGGCAGGTGTGTGTAAACAATTGTTTACATTAATAATATTAGAATGCTCTGAGAATTAAGGAACTGTAAAAAATAGTGAATAAATATAATTCTGAATTCCTTATGCTTCACATATTTTTATAAGAAAATGTCTTAAGTTTAAAAATGTTCCAGAAAATGAATCCTTCCCAAAACATTGCATTGCATTAATTTTTTTTTTTTTTTTTTTGTGTGTGTGTGTGTGTGTGTGTGTGTGTGTGTTGGTAAATATGTCACAGCATATGTTTGGAGGTCAGAAGTCCACTTGCTGATGTCAGTTCTCTCCTTCCATAATTTGGGTCAAAGGTATCAAATTAAGGTCACCAGGCTTCACAAGTGCCTTTATCCACTGAGCCATCTTGCCAGCCAGAGAAAGATGGATCAGTATTGCCGAAAAAGTATCATTCTGTTATTTTTGCTAAGGTAGAGAAGAACAGAGCTTATTTGGAAATATTGGAATACATATAGGAATTCCAAAATGAAATTTGTAATGAGCGAGACAGGTTAGGATCAATTCTTACATACTGTGAGGAAATGTGACTCTAACTAGTAGAAGAGTTAATGTTCGTGGATTAAAAGAAAATATTAAGACAAAATATCAGAAGTAATGGAATAATAGCTTAATGGCCTAATTGATCTAAGGTGATTCTCAGTGAAATAGAACAAGTGATAAGCCCTCATTTGAAAAGTAGAGGAAGACAATCTGATGAGATACTGAGGGTGATCAGATGTCAGTGATGGAGATGCTAGTGATGGATAGTTCTTGTTAAAATGACATACCAGGTTTTCTATAATTGGATTTTACAAAAAAGTGCACAAATGCTACTGAGGAGATGGCTCATCGGTTAAGAGCACTGGCTGCTCTTGCAAAGAACCCTGATTTGATTTGTAACACCAACACCACAACTAACATATGTCTGTGACTTCAGTTCCAGGGGACCTCTTCAGACACCCACGGGCATTGCATAAAATAATAAAAAAAAAACATATAAAATAAAAATAATAAAGCATTTTTAAGTGTATAAATGGCCCTAACTGACCATCCAATAGCTTAGTTTACAGAGGCATACATGTATTAAAAAAATACCTGATGCTAATGTTACCTGAAAGACGGTATTGTTGAAGTTCTTCCTGAGACAGGCAATGCTGTATGGCTCTTGGGAAAACTAAGCATGTACTTTCTGACAGAATTACACTACAAGGTTTTCCTGCTTCTGATAGTGAGTAAAGTGTGACTGCCTTTTATCCACTTATTCCTTGAGAAGGAATCTGACTTGCTTGGTGTTTGCTACAATGTTTGCTCCATTCTACAATGTAGGTTGTCTGTTGAAAAAACACACAAATCTAGCTCTGCACAGCTTGCCTATGAATAGAGCAGTAAAAAAGTCTGAAACAGGAGCAGAAACTTTGAAATCAGTCTGGGCTGTGTAGTGAAACATTATCTCAACCCCCACCCCCCCCACACACACAAATTATGCAATCATTTCCTGAGTCTCTCACTTGCAACACCACCCTGTGCTAAACTCCCTCTTGAGCTGGGGAATGAACAACTCTGTGCTGTTCCTGAGACTGGTTCTTCTTTCAGTTAACAAGTTATATCTCCTTGTTTCATTAGTGTGACTGTCTACTTCGATGAAACAGTCATGATGCTGTGGTAAGCAAGAGTTCATTCACACTTAATTATGAACTTGTTTGCAAGTTATAACTTGTCTACAACTTTTATCATGAAATGAAGATATCTGTGTTTTAGCTGCTAACTGATCTGTGATTCTTTAACATCCTGAAACTCGAAGAGTTTCTTTAAAATGTAATCGACTGTGTACAAGTTTTTGTAAGAAGCTCATAAATCCCAGATCCCATGTCGTACACTAACTGCACTGTACAGAGATTAGGGTTCAACACAGAACTCAAGATTTTCATCTTTTAAAGTTATTTTTCAAAACATTAATTTAGTAATTTAGAACTCTATAAATATGGGCTTCCCTTTAGAAACTATTTTCTGTGATGTGTTTCTGATTTGCTGTAAATTGGCCCTACATTACCTGTCAGGCATTGCATTAAGTGCTGGAGATGTAAGCATCAGCCGTATAAAGGTGATGGCTCTTTTCTTGCAGCTTCTTATCAACTGAAAGAATACATCTGTAGGCTATCAATGATCAGGACATAGCACTCCATGAAGAAATTGAAAAACAGAATATTAGGAGACCATACCATGGGAAGCCTGAATACTTGGATTTTTGCTGTGTCAAATGTAATTATTATATACCCATATAACGTGTTTCTTTTGGATTCACCTACTATCTAGAACAGATGTTTCCACTGCCATATCACAATACAATAGTTCAATACAACCAATTGCTATTCAGTTGCCAGAAGAATATCAAACATAAACATGGTTATTCTTTTGCTTTGCTCTTTAATTTTACTTTTGTTTATTAGAATCTATAGATTATTTTCTGTGAAATCTTTCCAAAACACCTATCCATGCACCTCTTCAGTTTCAATATTTCATAAGCAAAGACAATAATGGCTTTTATTATTATTTATCTTTTCAGCAATTCCCATATAACAAACAGCCTGGGATAACACAGATACTGTCTGTCTCTCTACCTCATGCCTTCTCATGTGGCAAAAGCAGGTCTTTCCACAGCTGTAAGTGGTAAAATACTTGCTAGTATAAATGTGAAGGGTGACAAAATACATACCCAAAATACGCCACATTGTTATGAGTATTATTTTCAGCTAAAAACACTAAAAAAGGAATAGATAAAAAAATTAAATGACACCATTTTCTTTTTTGAAAACTGGAGATGAACTTTTCGCATAGAAAATCCGCCCTCCTGTACTAGGAGAGAAGAAACAAAGTTCAACAAGGATGATAACTAAGAGACATCTGCCACAGTGGAGCTTGGTAAAATATTTTTGTTTTCCTTTAGTCTCTCCATGTAATTTTTTAAGTTACTTACTCAAATATCACTATTTGCTCAACCTGGTATTAAAACATTTGTTTTGACATTTTGGTGGGTCTTCAGGTCTTCATTTCTGTAGGAAGACTACCATGTAATATCAACTTATTTTTGTATGCTTCTCTTTTTTAATCCATCTTATATCAACTTAATTCTTGGGCTCCACTGTAACTCTAGGCAGGAAAAGGAAAAATTTTCTTTCCTTCTCATGCAAAGTACCCAGTATTAGAAATTTGAATTCTGTCAACTTAGTTTTCCTCTTTTATAGTGTAACACACTGGAAAGATATCAGTTGATCTCTTGGTTCTATGAGCCAGTGTGGAAATGGAGACTCAAATACCCAGTATAAAAGTATATAGTTCAGGTATGGAATTTGGGTGAATAATAGACACTTTTGTTTTAAACAAAGAGCTCATAAAGCCTCCTGCTAACATCTGACAGGCAGGTTAATTTGCAAGTGGGTAGAACTCTGATATTTCAGAGTTTTTATCTAAGAGTTCAAAACCATCCAATATTTGATAAGTGTTTGGAAGTGATATTTTCCATCATGTGGACCAAAGAAACAGGAATAAAAAAGGGGGTAGCATTGATATTCTAGAAGTTTGAAATGTCATAATTCTACTTTCATGTTTCACCTGTTGTTGGGAAAAAGTAACTCTGCAATACATACAAATCAGAATTCTCAGATTTGTTCAGTCACACTCGCCCTTTCTGCTTTCAGCACTGTGCTTTTGTCTCCTTTGATTCCTTCACAGAGACAATGACACCCATGCAACTGGGCCTCATCCAATGAGCGCATGTGGATTTGTATGGACATGTTTGTCTTGACAAAACAGCAAATCTGTATCTTCATATATTTTATTTTACAGAAAATAAAGTTATATTTATATACATTTTATAAGTAAATCATTTTATAGACATTTATAAACACATTATTTGAACATTCATACTTTTTTGTCAAGCTATCAGTTTCTTCTGTCTGTTCAAAGGCTCCATGGGGATGGAGCCCAGTATAAAATTACAGATTAGATATATGACAATAGATTATATTCACATGCTATATTTTGAAAAATACGAGATTTTTAGATAAATTTGAAGATCATGGTACCATCATAATTCAGAAACTATTGTTACTTGTATCACTGTTGTGACTGACTACATGGATAACAAGATGTAAATTAGAGGAGAAAAGGCTTATTTTGGCTTACAGATTAAGACGAGACACAGTCTATTAAGGCAGGGAACACGTGGTAACAGAAGCTGGAGGTAGCTGGTCACACTGTGTCCATAAGTCAAGAAAAACAAGAAGGAACAAGAAGTGGGGCTGGGCTATAAAACTTCAAAGACGTGCCCTAGTGACACACTTCCTCCAGCAAGTTGATGACTCCTAAAACCTTCACAACTTTCAAAGTAGCACCAGCAGTTTAGAACCAGGTATTCCAAGGCACGAGCCTGAGGGAATATTGGACAGTGAAAGCACAATGGTCATTTTATTGAGAAATTATAAGAAGGCTCTTTGGAAATCTTGGAGAGAGCAGAAAAAAATTTGTGTTTATTCTATACATTCAAATATTAGCATTTTAGATTTATCAGTACAATTCCAATTGGATTGAATCTCTTCATAGAGAACTAATTTTTTAAGAATTAATAATTACACTGAGATTAATCTTTGAAAGCGAGGACGATGAACTATATGACTGTGTTACAGAAATAGAGCTGAATTGTTTTTAAGAACTTATCAGCATTTACGGAGCTTTTATTAAAGGCAGTCAGAATTCCAATAAGTTATTACTCATTATGTTAGTAGCAGTTGATTTTGATTATCTTATGGCTAATTTTGTTCTAGATTCATTATTTTTCTAATGTCTTATAATTTTGCTTTCTTCTGTTTTTTAACATGAATGTAAAGCTCCCATACCAACATTACCTCCTAAAGCTAGACATTTTCATGAGTTTCATGCTCACTTTGGGATGTTCAGCACGTGTTTCTTTTGCCATGATAATCATTCAATTCTGACTTTCACTTGCATGCTAAAAATAGAGGCTTTCTAAAAGATCGTAATAAATCACAAATGAAATATGTTTTGGCTTCTCCTTACTCACTACAACCATGAATCTTACACTCATTCATTTTTTTGGAATATTATTCCTTTGAAAGTATAGCATGTAATTATTGGGAATTTCTATTAGTATACTCACTATGAAAAAGTTAAATAGACATGAATAAAAACTACATTAACATTATTCGATAGCCAAAAGTTTCACATGTGAAGCACTATTAATGTAAAAGCAGAAAAACTAAAAGGCCAGTTACACTTGATAACTATCAACCATCCCAACTCACTTTTTATCAACATGAAAGCTCTCAAATGTTTACACAACTTGCATTTTGTTCAATAACTGTGTATGTGTCAGCCATGGTGTGTATATGTGTATTCCTAGTACTGGGGGTGCTGAACCTGCATTCAAGGCATCCTGAGTTACATAGTGAGTCTGAGACCCTGTTTTAAGGTAATTGAGAAACAAACTCACGTAGAAAATATGTATAACTTTTTAAATTCCTTTACCTTTCTGTTTTATTTCAATTTGACTTCTTCTGACATTCTAGGTACATGTGTTTTAATCTCTTTTTGATAGTATGAAGATTAATATGATTTTGTCTAGTAATATGCAGCTAAGAATAGAGGTAATATAAGAATCCAAAACTTTAGCAAATATTACTTTTTATACTTTTTCTAGTTTATAATAACTATTTTTGAACAGTAAGTTAACATCCAACCAGCCTTGTAAGCAAGTATTTAATAGATTATCCAAAATTCTATAAGTGCAGTTGTTTTCAGGAATTAGGCACATGAAAACACAAAATGGACCCAAGGATGAAAATCATACCTCTTTATTTCTTCTTTTTTCTTAAAGTTTCCTTTCTTTTGGGGAGTTTTATACATGTATAAATGAAATATGATAATATATACTCCACATTTCTCCCCAAACTTCTATCATATCTCCCAAACAGACACCCAACTTGACTTCATCTCTCTCTTTTTGTATTAATAACCCACTAAGTCTGATTTGTGTTTCCCATATGTGCATGAGAGTGGAGTCATCCATTGGGGCACAGAAAACCTACCCGTGGCCAAAAAAAAAATTATTCCTCCTTCATAGCTAATGGCTCCTCAACTTTGGTCAGAGATGCTTCTTTTTGTATTGAACAGCAGTCAGTGGAGAAATGCATAATTACTCACAGTACTGAGAGTAAGAGACCAAGTCCTCAAGCCTCAGCCAGACATGAATATTAATATCTTAATGTCTTTAGCTAAAAAATGTTCCCTGGTCTAGGAGCAGTGGTATAATTCAACTAATATGTAGTTCTAAAAGAAGACTTTTGGCATATAAAAACACCTTTATAATCTAAATCGCTATTTCAGTTCTAGAGTTGATTGGGGAGATTCAGTATTTATAAAATCAAAGCTCAAGTTTCTGAACTGTCTTATTAGAAAATAATTTCTTCTCCAGATTTTGGTATCTATTACTGGAGATTGGTCAATCAGCACAATATATCTTACTTAACATAAAACTGTGGTTGACCTTACATAGAACGTTAAATTCTTCTGAAACTTCACTGACTTTATTTTACACCATTTGGCAGTTACAATTTACAGATGTATCTAAAGATTGCTTGTTGTAGCTTGTTCCCACATTCCTATTTACATGGTATCCATATGATATGTCTTGGGAGATGAAAAAAAACAAACAAACAAACAAACAAAACCCAATTCCCTGTGTACTGTCTTATGAACTAGAACAGAGGTGACATATTTTTGAGGTAATAACAGTGAAAGTATGCTGTCCTGAGTACAGTATGAAAATAAAAAAAAAAAAACTGATGAGTCTTCCAGGTTAATATAAAGATGGCAAATTTTCCAGATGAAAAGCTTTTCAACAGTTCCGACTACCATATTCAGTTTGTATCTTAAATAACACTGGCAATTGAAGGTAATTTAGTTATCAGTGTGACACAGTCTATAGTCATCTGGCAGGAGACACTGAACTAAGGAACTGCTTAGATCAGATTAGCCTGTGGGCATGCTTGTGGGTGATTTTTTTGATTATGAATTGATGTAAGAGGACTCAGTTCATTTTTGGGAGGTACCATCTACAGGAAGGTGATCCTAGGTTGATCAAAAAAGCTAGCTGAGCTCCAAGGTCAAGTCAGAGAATGAACCACCTTGCAGTTCCTCTATTGTTCTTTCTTACATGCAGTTTTCTGCCTTGAGCTCCTGCCCTGAATTCCCTCAATGATGGATTGTGACTAAAAAGTGTAAGACAAATATTCCCTTTCCTCCCCAAGTTGCTTTTCATCAGAGTGTTTTGTCACAGCAACAGAATGAAACCAGAACAGAGTCTGCTATGTGCCCTTTAAATCACAGCAGTCTTTGTTCTATGCACAGGGGAACAAATACAGATGTTCTACCAGCTTGCAGTGTAAAGATTTCTACTCTGAATCCAGAATTTGGGGAGAAACCTCAGAATGATTTTGCAAATTTACCTTGTATACCTATTAGTGGTTCCAGGCCAACATTCACTTTTCAACTAACCTTTGAAAGCCTACCCTTTGAGAAATGGACTGCATCGGCCTTTCAGATTATTAAAAATTCATGCTAAGTCCAAGGTAGCATAATGAGCAATACTTTAAAGGTCTGGATATTTTCCTCTCTCCAAAGCAAGTTAGCTTGGAAATATTCACAAATCCCTCTGAGGAAATTCAGAAAGTATATTTCAATGGCAAAACTGCTCATAATTTCTGTTGCTTATTTACTTCTATTACATGCATGCTACTTCCACTATGTCTGCAGTCTTCTCCACAAGAGGCTTCTAGTTGTGCTGTTCAGTGGTTTCCTCGAGGACCTGTTTCCCACTTGACTGTGTTTTACTTCATTTTCCACTTAAATATCCATTACAGAAGTACTGCTTGATTTTCTTTTATTTTCATGAAGCTTATATCAGAGAAGAACCTGAGAGGATTTGTTATAGGAAGTGGTTTGTGCTGTTGTGGAGAGTGACAGGTCGTTTTTACAGAGGGTTTCTCTTAGTTGAGGTCAAAGTCCACAAGCAAACAAGCAGAAGGAGATTACAAGGCTGAAATCACTGAAATGACTGACTTCTATCTCTTCTGGTTGCCATAATTAAGGGTGAGAGCATCTTACAGGAAAAATTGTCCTTTGTCATGGTAGCCAAAGAGTCAGAGAAAATAAATGAAGATGTGATGAGAAAGTAGAGGAATTAAAAGACTTGTTTTCTTATTTTTGTAGTAAGTCTACAGATCATCTTAAAAATTACTTCTTCCTTTCCATTCGTCAGAAGTAGAAATATATAAACTGGGAAGTTGGGCCTTGTTTAGTGGTGGAGGTCTATAGTCCTGGCTACAGGGAAATCTGAAGTAGGATGAACACAAGCTCAAGGCCTGCCTGGGCTACAGGTAGTTCAAAGCCATATCAGGTAAATTGATGAGCTTCTAACACAAAGATTTAAGAGGTAGAAAAAAAATTAGCATTCTGGAGATATAGCCCAAAGATAAAGAGCTTCCTCACAATGTAGCCATACATAGGTTCAATTAAAGATATAAAAAAGAAAAGAGAATTCTGAACAGATATGCAGTTCATATAGCTAAGTTGGCACAGAGCAAACGCATTAGTCCATTGTCATTCGTGGAAATGCTTTGAAATTTTTGCATGTCTAGTCTGTGCAGACCAAAGTTTATGGAGTATTGTAAAATTGCTGTGGACCTTGCTAACTGTAGCCTTCTTAAGATGCAAATGCTGTCAGTTGACCTGTGCTACTCCATAAAACCAGCTCATGGAAATAAAGGATCCCAGCTGTGCAATGACTGGCCCTTCATCCGGTGACTATCAAGCAGTCCACTCTAAGCTTGTTGTTGCTCTTCTCAACCTATGTTCTCAACTAATTGGTGTAGGAGCAAACCTCCCTACCTGCCCCATTCACTCATGAACGGAATATACGCTGCTCTTTTGAGAATATGATAAGTTAATTACAAATGGCTTCCCTGTATGACCACTTCCATTTTGCCCCTCTAGCATAGCAGAATTAACTATTTCGACTTTGATGTAAGTTCTCATTGAGTTCACATTTCAGTTCCCTGTCAAGCATATAATTGGAGTTACTCATCCTTGACCAAGGGATCACCCACATTAGTAATTTAATACCATGCAATGATTCCATTCCTCCCTACAATAATTCATTTCTAAAATTTTCCCATGTAATGCCTAGCTGTTAGTTGATATAAACTGGCAAAAGCCTGGCTTTTCAAGCTATGACTCATCTTCCTTTGTCTAAGGGTATCCTTGGTTATTTGCTTCAGAGTCAGGACGATACAAAATATGGATGTTACCTGTGAGTCAGAAAAGCAATCAGCTTCCCCTTAAAAGGCATCCATGTCCAATGAAGTCATCAGAGTCTTAAAGCAAAGAGTGTGAATATACTCGATTTGGTTTTCCATTTCTTTAAAAAAGTTAAAAGGACTAAAGGTATAGGTGTAAGTAAACATATTTACCAGAATCTATGCAAATTCCTCAATTCCAGTGTTCAGCATTCTACCTTCTTCTAATTAACATTCTTACTCTTTCTGAAATATCCCAGAGAGGCTCTTCGCTTTATTTCCACTGCACAATGTTTATTTGCATAATCAAAATTTGGCCTGATTTTCCTTTGCTTTAGCTCCATGGGTACAAGAGCTAAAAATATTCTTTTAGGTTTTCCGAGGGTACTCATAGAATCATGTACTTCTTTTATGTTTATCTCTGCAAGGATGCCTTTCTTTGTTTATTATTACTTTCTACATTGATTTTCAAAATTATTTTTATGGATTTTGACTTAGGAAATATATTTAGTTCTTAATAGGAAAATAGTCAAACAAAAAAAAAGTCAGACATATGATGAAATGAGAAAATATAATGAGGAAGGTGGAAAGATGGCTCAGTTAGTAAAAGCATTTGCTACTCAAGCCTGAAGACTTAAATTCAATCCCAAGAACACACGTGAAGTTGGCAGGAGAGAGCTCCTCGTGTGGCATGTGCACATCTACTTATACCACATATACACATGTACCATACAAATAATAATAATAATAATAATAATAATAATAGGAACAAATTAAGATTTTTCTAAAAGAAGGAAAATAAAATAAGGCAGAGATGGAGATAAAATATTTTAATTATTTACTTTATTTAGTAATGACTATAACAAATGTACTTGCTATTACTTTTCTATAAATATAATTCTAAAACAGACTTCAGATTTCTACTCTTAACCATATGCCTAATGAAATTCTGCTGTTTTCAGTTTGTTCCAAAATTGTGATTCCATAAGATATTTCATACAGTCATGTTAATGTTGCTGGCCAAGTGATTTAATGGATGCAATCAAGTTTATTTGGTTTACCTTTATTGGGAACAAAAGCCGGCTATATGAATGATCTTGAATTTCATGAGCTCTTGAATTCCGTACCTGTATGTTAAGAGCAGAAGAAAATGAAATAGATGAAACATATTCTCGCTGGCCTTAGAGGAATAACTTCTGCTTTAGAAAGGGAAAAAAAAAAAAAGAGGCAGCCTCTCACTATTTAAGATAGCCACCACTTAGCAGGACAGCAGGGATCTCAGGCCTATAGTCACAAATCATCAATTTCTAACCACATGAATCATCTTGGAAAAGGAATTCAGGCTTTTGTTAAGAGAGTATCTCTAGCCAATGACTGATTTCAGATCATGAGCAAAGACCTGAACCTGCTGTGCCAGTCTGCTGACCACAGGAATTTGGGAGATAACAAATTTGTCTTGTTTTTAGTGACGACTTGGCATATGAGCCTAGAAACTAATGCAAATAACTAAGGCACATACTTGGATACTTGAGAATCAGTTAAAATTTTGCCAAAAATATACATAATGTAGCTATTTCTTTAGCTCATCATGTGCAGAATCATTTGAAATCTTAGATGTGTATGTTTCAATTTGAAGAGTCAGAGAGGTAAAGAAACTAATAAGGAGCTATATAAGAGGTTGAGGGAGGCTTCCTGGGAAAGGTGGTAGAATGCAATGATATGAAAGGGAAAGGGACATTAAACGTGGAAGGGTTAAATAAGGTGTGAATAGGAAGGTAGGGCAGAGGAGGCATATGAGGAAGGATAACTAACACTAAAGACCTTTAGAAAAAGCCACATGAGGGGCTGAAAAGATGGCCACTCTTGTAGAGGACCTGCATTCACATTCAATACCAAGCACCCATATGGCGACTGACAGCCTTCTGTACCTCCAGTTAGAAGAGATCTGATGCCCTCTTATGACCTCTGCAGGCATTACACAAGGGTGCATTTAGAGCATGCAGGCAATATACTTATACATATAAAATAAAAATAATAAATACAATGTTTTTAAAATCCATATGGAATAATATCATGATAATAGCTTCTTAAAGTATATACATATACATCCCAAAAAGAGTCATCATAAATAGGGGGACATTGCCCTTTCTAGACATCATAGGCTAAAGAAAACAACAACAACAAAAAAAACCTCAATGCTAAGAGTGGATCCTTCTCTAGAAGCTGTTGACTAGGAGTCCCATAGACCCTTAAACTGGCCATTGCCCATGCTCTTGTTTACCCATTAGATAAGACTCTATTGCTGAAGACACTATCTATATACCTGAACTGTATAACAAACAAGAAGAAATCAAATTGGTACTAATATCAAAGCTTCATCTCTCCTGGATACTTTTCATAGTGTTGGAAGGTGCTATGCATGCTATTAGAAATAAAAAATAATAATAATTATCAGCCTTTTCCAGCTGTGAACCCTGTGAACTACAATAAGACCTGGCCAGGTAAGATATACCCACCTTTGCAATAATGATACAAATATTTTGGAAGTAACCAACCACTTTTTAATTGAATTCAAGTTCTATGTGGTCGGATGAATCCGATACTTGACATTGACATAGGCTTAGGAACCTGAGGCTAGAATAGTCATAGGACATAAGGGGGAAATTAATGCTCATTTTCACCAAATAGTTATCATATTAAACTGACTCTTAATGGCTTATTGTTGCACCCAGGTTTTAATGCATCTCACAACTCTCACCAGAGACATTTCCTTGTGCCATAGATGGTGATTAACACAGAAATATGCAACTGGCCAACATGCAGAGAACAAGAAGTTTCAGAGTGCTTATCCTGAATAGGATGAATATATCAAAGTTCTGCCTCCCAAGTTTCAGGGACTGTTGCAGAAAAGGGGGTGGAAACATTATAAGTGCTAGTCAGTTATTCATATGAACTTACAGCAAAGCTACAATATTTCTAAGTTCTTAATGCATTGTCTGTTCAATTTTAAACTCACTCAGTAATCAGATGGTTAAAAACAAAAACCCACTAAGGAAATAATCATGTCCTATACCATAGTGTTGGTCTGAACATTCTAACTCTCTGTCCCATGGCATTTTTACAAGGCAGTCATTTTATTTTTGTAACTGTGCCTTTCTTTATTAAGATCTCAATTTCTATGAGTGCTGAATTCTTCTTTCTACTATAATGTCTACATTACTTAAGAATTGAAAGGTGACATTTGACCTGTTATCTTAGCTATGGTCAGTGAATATGTCCATCAAATTTATTTGTTGAAATTTTATCTCATGTAAGTATTGGGGTGATTTAAAAAATATTGAATTTTTATGATTTTCATACAATATAATTTGATGGTTGTGCTTCAGTCTGGGTCCATCCTTGAGAGCCTGGTTAACCTTCTGAGTCCTAGCCCTATAAGAGACTATCTCTCCCATTCCCAGCAGCCATCAGTTGGAACAATATCCTTAGATTTGGTTGCAGTTTCTTACCCACTTCCTGATGTCTATGCTGGAAATGGTCTGATTTGAGCTTGCATGGGACTTAGGCATAGTGTCACCATTGCTATGAGATCATATGGGCAACTTATTTGCTGTCTGGAAAGCTCTATTTCCTTGTGGTCATCTACCACCTCTATCACTTACAATCTTTCTGTCACCTGTTCTGCAATGATCCCTGAGCCTTGGGAGACAGAAGTTTAAAATGGGTCTCTTATTAAGCAACAAGTACTCAACAGCCTTTTGTTCTCTGAACATTGACCATTGTGAGTTACTGTGTCAATCGTCATCTGCTGCATAAGGTAATTTCTCTGCTGAGAGTTGAGAGATGTATTCGTCTTATGTGTAGTGAGTTGCATTGATGATGTGTCACTTAGGGTTAAGAATCACACAGACACCTTTTCTCCGAGTTGAACTAGTTGTGGAGCTCCCTAAGACTCCCCATTTGTTGCAAAAAGAAGCTTCTTTGATGAGTGGTAAGAGGTGTATTTGTCTGTAAATATAAAGATATATATTTAGAATACAGTAAAAATCATATTAGTTTAAGAAGGTGACAAGAGTAAGTTTTTCCTCTAGAATCTGTGACCTCTCTAGTCATGCGTATTTCACCATGTTTACAGTACCACGCGTTTCCTCCCATAGAGCAGGTTTTAATCCAATTAAACACCTGTTGATTACCCCCAAGATAAAAGTGCCACTACTGAACCAATAGCAATAGTTTGCTGGGCCATTCATTGTTGTTTATTAGAAGTTACAGCTGAGTAGGACCGTTGATTGGTTTTCTCCCTTGGAAGCTTACATCTTTCCTGATGCCATAAAAGTTAGTCTTCAGAGCGGAGGCTTCCAGGTCAGTTCCAACTCGATTGCTTCAATTTCTGTGTCCAAAGTAGATCATGTCTTCAACAGTAGTATCTGGAGCTAAGATCCAGAAATGAGAGAGAATATACATCACTTTTTTTTCCTGAACCTGTGTTGCTTCACTTAATATAACAGCTCTAGTTTCATCATTTACCTGCAAATTTCATGATTTCAATTTTCTTTACTACTTAGTGGATCTCTAATGTGTAAATGTACCACATTTTCATTATCCATTCATCAGTTTAGAGAAATTTAGGTTGTTTCCATTTCTCAGCTATTGTGAAAATAGCAGCAACAAACATGGCTGTGCAAGTATCTCTATAGTAGAATGAGTCCTTTGGGTATATCCCAAGGAGGGATATAACCAGATCATATAGTATGTTTTTCTTTAGTTTTTAAAGGGTTCTCCATGATGATTTCCATAGTGGTTGCATCAGTTTGCAATCCCACAGAAAGTGACTGAAGGTTCCCTTTCCCAGAATCCACACCCGTATTTGCTGTCGTTTGTGCTCTTGATCTTAGCCTTTCTTCTGTGGTTAAATAAAATCATAAAGCAACTTTGATTTGCATTTCCCTAATTTCTAAGGATGTTGAATAATTTTTAAGGTGTTTCTTATACATTTTTATTTCTTCTTTTAAAAGCTCTCTGTTCAGAATCATAGCCCATTTTTTAATTGGGTCATTCTTTTCTTGCTTCTTCATTTTTTGAGTTCTTTGTTTATTCTGGGTATTAATCCTCTGTCAGATGTATAGCTGGTGAAAATTTTCTCCTACTTTATGGGTTTCCTCTTCACTTTTCTTCTTTTCTTTGCTGTACAGAAACATTGATTGTTGATATTAATTTCTGTTGTAAGATTTAGAAAATCCTTTTCTGCACCTAAATATTGCAGGGTATTGCTTAAGTCTTCTTATGAAAGTTTCATCACTTCAGATTTCACAGTCCTGAATCAATCTTTGATCCATTTGGAATGGACTTCTGTTCAGGGTAATAGATATGGATCTGTCATTATTCTACACCTAGAGACATAAATTTGGCAGAATCACTTTCTTTAAGATGCTATCTTTCCTCCAATGTATTCCTGACACTTTTGTCAACTATCAGGTGGCTGAAATTCTTTGAACTCATGCTTGGGTTTCCTGTTTTCTTCCTTCCATCTACATGTCTGAATGAGTGGGTGATTTTCTTAAAGGGTTATGTGTATATGAATTGATTTGTGCCACTATAAATCATGCTTTCAGGGTACAGTCCCTTCTATCTTTTCTCCATGGGCAAACATAGTGCTCCTACTTTCTGGAAAACATGGCTTCAAGACACCAGAGTCACTGGTACTGAATTCACCTGTGCCTTATTCTTGGTCATCCCAGGATATGAAGCTGAGAAATGAAACACTCCATCTCAGGCGTTTTATGGTAGCACTTACTTACAGATCTAATTTTCTGTAACATCTTGATTATTGCAAAGATTTGAACATCACTGTTATAGATAAAATAGGCCCTTTCCTAAAGTTACTATTCTACAGATTTGCATAAGACAAGAAGCATCTCTATAAATCATTATTACATTTAAAAGTAATAAATATCACTCAAGTCCATTAGTACTTCTTTGCACATATAGCTTTATGAACCTCTTAATTTAATCCTAAAACTCTTGTTGCATAATTTAAGTAAAACTTTTCTGTTTTCTGTCTTTCACTCTTTCACTTTCTCTCTCTCTCTCACTCACTCACTCTTTGTCTCTGTCTCTCTTGTCTCTCTCTATCTCTATCTGAAAAATATCTCACACAGAATGTTTGGCTCAGTAAGCCTAAATTTATTATTGTACCTGCGGGGGTCCTTCCCTGCACACAGAACGATGGGGGCCGAGGAGGGTGAGTGCGCTGTTCCCAAGGCACCACCAAGGAGGCAGGGAGTCTTGTCTAGCAGGAGCTCATTTATTATCAAGGCTGAATAATATTTAAAGGCAAAAACCACAAGCATAGCATAGGCGGGGAGGCCGGCATCCAATCAGCTCAGAGGTCAGGTATTAGCACGCAGGCCCTTCTCATAGCATAACTCAGTGTTCACGAGGTGATCAGGCGTCCTTCACTGGCTGAGCTACAATCAGTATTACTTCTCCTTATTGTTGCGTGCCAAGCTGGCTAGCTGGCTCCGCCTTCACCTAAGCTGCTCAGTGCCATCTTATTACCGTACCTCCACAGTACCTATAACTAGTTTTCTGGTGTACATAAAAGCTTTGTTTTATATATATCTATATGCAATAAAGATCGATAAATGATAAATGAATGTTTAGCTAAATACAAGATGACTTCTTGCCTTGTGTGGTGGCATATTGCTTTAGTCCCAGCACTCAGGAGGCAGAATTAGGTAGGTATTTGTGAGATGGGGCTCAACCTAATATACATAGCTAGTACAGGCCAACAGGGTCTCCAGGGAGACCCTATCTTAAAACAAACAAAGAAAAAAGATGGTTTCCCTACCTGTAAATAATTTACAAAACAAGTCACAGGTAGCAAACATATCATTTAAGAAATAGTTTATGAACATCTGTAATGTTTCTTTAAAGACCTAATATGGACAGGCAGTTGAGAACTTGCAATAGATTCCTTAGGACAGTCATGATAGTCATACTTTCCACTGTGGTTCCCTTGATGGGCTATACCTGATGGTATATATGTATTCTCTAAGACAAGGAGTAGCCTGTGCATTTATAGGTCATCTACAAATGAATAATTGTACGCAATTTTCTGAAAAGAAAATTCCAGTTCAAATAGAATAGGTCTTTTTGCCAATTATTGTCATAGCATAATTATCAACACCTCCTTCATTGTAATAAATATTCTGAGATGAAATAGATATTATAGGGTCATTACATGCAGAATCAGTAAAATTAAGGTTAATACCATTTATTAAATGAACAACTCAGAATTTCTAACAATCTTAGTGGTTTAAAA
>NW_008335971.1:1758080-1778465 GCF_000622305.1 Nannospalax galili | reverse complement strand
TAGGATATATATTAATGATAAAAGTCAATGGTTGAAATATCATTTATTCCATATCATTAAGCATCAGAAAATACTGTCAATCAAGTTCTGATACTTTATCAATTTAATAGCTTATCCAATTTTAGAGACATAAAATAGTGAATGTATATCTTAAAACTGATGTAATAAATTAAAATGAATTATAATAATGTGAAATATTTCAAGTAAACTTATTTTTGATGGTTGAAAATATATATCCTAAGAGAAGTATATTTCAAAGGCACCATTTAATAAGTATTAATGGCCTCTTTCCATAGCTAAAATAGATTTTAACACCAGAAATTTTTTAAAAATGTATAATTTGTAATCTTATTAGTCCACCCTCTTCATTATTTATACATAAACCTTAAGATTTTGAAGCATCATACAAATGTTTATTGTTGGCATTCATTCTCTAACTTGCTGTCTCCCTTCCATTGTTGCTAAATGTAAAGTTAACAGTGAGGTTTCTGTGATGTGTTAGTCCCTATCACCAAGAACTGTCCTGGAAGTGTAACATTTCATTCTGTCCCTCCTGTCCTACTCCTGAGGTCAAAGGATTGCTCTTCAGTGCACTAAATGCAGTCAAATGGTGTTTCAAGTAAACATCTTTTACAAGTCAAGCCATGGGGTGGTTCATATTTTTTCTACCTTGTTGAACTTACCCGACAGAACAAGAAATAATGCTTTGTGGAACTGTTGCCAACAGCACTTTGCATTCGCAGGCTAGCCTCCACTTCGCTTCCCAAAATAAATTCATTTCTTTTAAGAGCTGTCTTCTCTTTCTAAGGTGTCTTCTTTCCTGTACTTTCAAGGAGATAGTAAAATAAGTTTTATTAATGACATATACAGTAATGAAAAATAGATGACTAATATCATTAGGAATAATGACTTAGTAAATAATAATAAATCAAATGAGACCAAGATGATTTTCAAAACAATAAATATGTAAAATCAATTGAAAACTTATTTTTTTCTTTTAAACAAGTGTTTGAATTCTAGAAGCACAATGTAATGTTTATATTTTATTTGGACACTATAATTACATTATTTCATTATTTTGATGAATCATCTGACAAGAAACACTGTTAGAGAAGAGAGGCATGTATTTGACTCAGTATTTGAGCAGCATGTTTGTCCATCATGGCCACATGTATGCTGTGAACGCAGCTGCTTGCTCATAACTCAGTGACCTCAGAAGCAGTGAATAGGTGATACTAATACTTACCTGTCATATTCATTCCACCATTTTGTGTGTGGGTATGGAGTTGTATGTGTGTGCACACTTATGTGTGTACAGATGGGTTTTATTCATATGTTTGCATTTATGGAAACCCAAAGGTCAATATCTAGTGTCTTCCACTGACATTCACTCTCATTTTTTGAGACACAGTCTCTTACTGCACCTGGAGCTCACTCTTTCAGCTAGACTGGCTAACCACTAACTCTAGGGATCTCCCTGTCTCTGCTTCGCCAGTGCTGGGCTTACTATTGTATATCTTTGTATTTTGTTACAACTCTATCCCAACCAAACCATTCCTCATTTTTTTGGTATATTTTTATTGAATTTTTGTGTATTGTATACACAACATCTTAATCATCTTTACACCCCTTTCCCCATCAGTATCCTCCCACAGCACTGCCCCTCCAGATTCCATGCATTCTATCATTTATGTTAAGGCCTATCAACTCAGGTTAGTGTCCCCAGACGTCATTCCTCGGTGCAAGTTCATCCACTTGGGTCTAGCCTGCCTATGTAGAGTCTCTCCCTTAAAGAAGATCAGCTCTTCCTCACACAGTCAAACCAAATCATTCTTTTAAGGGGAGCAGGAGGAAGTGCTAGAGATCAAACCTAGGGCCACTGATATTCTAGGCAAGTGTTGTATTTCTGAACTCTGCTCAGAGCCTTTTCTCAGAATATCTACTGTCTTACCACAACCATGCCTTCCTGTACACCCTGTCATGTTCTATCTGTTACTCTTGCCTTCTAAATATGTCTCCACTTTTCCCTGTTAGTCATCATTAATTGCCATTGTTCAGGGTGTTTTACTTTCTAGACAGTGTCCACATGGTGATTATGGTTTACTTATGGTTCGAATGTTCCCCCTAGACTTCAGGAATTTAAATATAATACCTATTTGGGGTGTGGTGGCACAGGTTAGTTGTCAAGAGTCAACCTTGGCAACATAATAGGACGAGTTTCAAGCAAACAACAAAATCAACAGATTTGATCTTCACTGAGAGGCATGATCAGGGTGGGATTATTCCATCTGTTTAGAGGTGGGGCCTTCAGAAGGTGATTAGAAAGTATTAGCATCATTAGGGTGGAGCCTCCATAATTGAATCATTAAGGTTGTATGAGAAAAGGGAGCGAGCAGAAGAGACACACAAGGGAAAGAAACACACAGATACTTCTTCCACTTCAGAACTCACGAGAAAGAAGGCAGTCAATCCACTGGAGCCCTTTGACCTTGGACATCTAGAAATAATTTTTCTTGAATAAAACCCTGTGGTACTAGGGTTGAGGTTTTTGACTCTGAAAATGGAAGCTTTAAGAGAGAAGACCCAAAGCTTAAAGGCCCTTATTCATGAACCAACAGCTGGATGCTGATGACAACTCTACCAAATCATAAATTTGGAATTTTGTTATACAAAACCAACCAGTTACACATTGAGCCCCAAATCCAGAGCAATCCAACAGGAATCACGGTGAAGATGAAGCAGAAAGAAGAGGTGGAGGACAGAAGGAGCCAAAAGAGAGAAGGAGAAGAAACTAGAGGAGGAACAAAGAAAAGACGTAAAGATGTGTCACAGGAAGACATCTGCCAGCAGATCCCTCAGGAACACTCTGTGGGCAAAGTTCAAATTAAGAAAATGCCCCACGGTATAAGATTGCCTGTCACTCTCATTTGAATTTAACATCACAGATAAACAGATACACCAATGGTTTCATAAAAAGAGGAAATACAAGAAAGAAACGTCCAAGCAAAAGCAGGGAAGAAAACACAAGAAAGCTATGCATAGTTGTACACACCTGTAATGTTGACACCAAGGCCAGTCTGGTCTGCATATTGTGTTCCAGGATAGCCAGGGCCTGGGGTTATAGAATGAGACTCTATTACCATGTGTACAAAAAGAAAAAAACAGAAAGAAGGAAAGAAAATGACCTAGCTGTGTTGGGGATGTAGCTCAGTAAAATGCCTGCCTAGCATGGACAAGGTTCTGTGTTCAATTCGCAGGACTGAAATTATGTGCACCTCTCTTTTCCACTGGGTGCCACAACACAAGGACCCTGTTCTCTCTCCTAGTAGGACAGCTACCAGGTAACATGTGACCATGCCTAATCAGAGCAAAAAAAGCATGCACCAAATTTGACACAAGGAAAGATCTTCCCAGCCAAGATGACAAGCTGAGACCTAGCCATATCACCTCTCCATCTTTCAGAAAAGAACAACTACAGGCCCCAGGTCTAGTCTTATGGGCACCTGGAACTGCCTTTCCCAACACTCATTACTGTAAATCATAAATAAGGTAACTGAACTGCTGGGAAATAATGTAATTTCATCCACAAGGAACAGGCACTATACGACCCAGCCTGACTTTTACTCTCAAATTCGAAAGCTATTTGCTTTCAATTACAGCTTAGAGAATATTCTGGGTTTGTGTTTGATATAGAGTGTTTATGTATTTACTGTTATCTATTAAAATTCTAGTCTGAAAAAAACCAAAACAATTGTGTGTTGTCATGCTTGTCTTTTTATGGGGTTTAGTCATCTAAGATCAGGTCCTCAGGTTTGTACAGCAAGAACTGTACCCACTGAGGCATCTCCTGAAACTTTTGCCCCCATTTTTATTCAGACCCTGGAGACAGGCCATAAGATAATTTTACTTACATAACATTGCAGGAAGTTCCTACTTCCCCACGTACTTTAATAGTCTCTGCATTTTTTCTCACAGACATACCTAAAGATGTGTTGCACTAAAACTTTACTGTTTTTATCCAATCAAGTTGTCAATCATAATTAATGAAGGACATTAATTAATTAATTAATGATTAACAAACTTTATTGACAAACTATAACTTCCCAAATGTACAGAATGATCACCATTTAAAGAGAATATATGTGCATTAACGATTTTGTTCAACATGTATTAATGACCACACAATGGGAAGACTAATTCTAAGAACTTTTGTGGAACACATATTTTTATACTCTGAGATATTCAAATAGAATATTAGAATGACACTACTAGACTAAATCCAGCACAGGCTCTTAACCTAAAGGGCAATAAAATCAATAGGGGTCTATGTTTTCTCCTGGCTATATATATATATATATGAATGTAGCCACTCCATGACTCTGGTTTATTCAATATGACACAAAGTAAAAGAAAAAGTCGCTCTTTGGGGATATTAAGTAACCCATGTATGAGCCTGTCAACAGTGCAGCACAGAACTAAACAGTCATGGAAAACTTCTCATGTTATTACTCAGGAGTACTTAGATCCCCTCTACTTGTCTTTTGCCTGTCACCCATAGTCCTGCATCATTGTGATGACAGGAGCTTTTAAGATGGCTGAAGATGTTTGAAAACTGGACCACTGGACCACACTTCACTTAACAAATGTCAGCAATTTAATTTGTCTTCAGATAAAGAAGTTACAAGTTTCATCTCTTAATTACTTTGAAATTTCTATAACACTATAGGATTTTTAGATCATATATTATATACATCATTATAATAAGATAATATATTAATATATTAATTACTCAAAATAGAAAATATATAACAATATAACTGCAGTAGACTACTACCCACCCACTGAATTACTGGCCAAAAGGCTATGGTTTGGCATCTTTCCTAATTCTTCATTTTGTGATACATTAATATGGAAACACAATTGTAAGAGTTGTTATTACTTACCACTTCACCTTCATATGAGCATTTCTTTGCAGCTGTCCAGCTTCATTGCTGTCTTCTGAAGTTCTAACCCAAAGAACTTCTACTTGATTCTATAAATCTGAAATGACACAATTTGTTCATATCATTAAAATACACATGAAGTGTCCACGTATATTCAAAACATGTCACATTCTCTTAAATTTTCCCTTCTGCTTCTAAATAACAGAGCTGTTTTGTCTACTTTGTCTTCATAGCCATAACAACTTGCCCATGGCCTACCAACCCTTTCTATCCTAACATTACATAGTTATTAATGGGTTTCCACAGATCTTCTTTGTCAGCCTCTTTTTGCCCTTGCCATCATTCTAATTTGTGAACAAGTAATACGCTAATGTAAACCAATGTTTTGAAAGGAAATGCATGTAGCTGGCATACTCTATGCATTTCTGATCATGTGACTCACTTCTGAAGCTTTATTCGCCTGAACTCATTCCACTGTTCCCAAACCCACACTGAGTCCTCCAGGTAGTATTGAATTCAATGAATTATGGGCCAGGCCCACAGTTGAGAATTTGTTAACTCTGGTTAGAATCTACAGGGCATTTTAATGACTTTAAGAGGCAAGGGAATACTGCAGGAAATATTGTGATTCTCCAGAGTCTTCAACTGGGAAATTTAGGCAGCATTTTAAAGGATTACTCATGGAGTTCTGTCGAATGTGTGTAGATGCAGAACTGAAGGCGAAACAGAAAGAACAAATGGTCTGGCTTACCTAGACTTGCCACTGGGATGCTTGTGAGAACTACAAACCCTATTCACACCGACAGCCCTCGTGAGTACTTAACTTTTCAGAAATCATTTAAGGTAGGAAACAAAATTTGGTGGATGTGCTCACTGGTTTATATAGTAAAAGGTAATTCAAAACATGGGAATTATGAAATTTTTATGCTCTATCCACCTCAAGAGTTTTAGTAATAAAATTTCATGAATATATATGCAGGTACAAAATAAAATCATGGTATTTGGTTTCTTTCTACTCCTCCAGAAATTTTATTCTATTTTATACTAACTTTTTCCAGGGTAAAACAGAACGATCACATTGTAGTCAAGCCACCCACCATACTCATTCAGTTTTATTGAGGGGGCTTTCTAAGCTTAAATCAAGAATAAGCATAGTAAAATATCAGTCTTTTAAAATTCATTTCCCCCAATAAAACATATTTTACCTACAATACATTTCCAGTATTATTTTAACACATTAATGATAAGTAAAAAGTTGGCGGAGAACGAGCAAATGGATGATGAGGCACCGAGGCACAGCTAAAACTCCATCAAAATAGTGTTTATTAGCAAAGGAACACATCAGGAGAAAGCAGAGTTTATTAGCAAAGGAACACATGGGACAGATTCCCTTCTGGGCAGGGAAAATGTCTACCCAGGTCATGAAGGCTTCTGCTTCCTGCAGAAGGCGGGAAGATGTATTTTTTTTAAAGTTGGCGGGGGTGGAGGCGTGGGGGGGGCAGTGGGAGAGCGGGACTGTTAAAACCTGTCCTTTTTAGCTATCAAAGGGGAAGCCTGCTGTGTTGGCCAAACAGGGAGAAAAGTCTGCTTCTCTTGACTTCAAAGACCAAGGTGCTTATCAGCTAGGTTCCCTTTTCTCAGGACTGTGAGAAGTCCTTGGGATCCTGTTGGTGAGGGGGCAGGGCATCTGAACCTTAACAATTATTATAACATCTATAAAAATAATTAGCTTTGAAAACTCCAATGACAGTGTATTTATGAGTATACATTCGGTCCAGAACAAACTTGGGATCCTGT
Organism: Nannospalax galili; assembly: GCF_000622305.1. Taxonomy (NCBI): domain Eukaryota; kingdom Metazoa; phylum Chordata; class Mammalia; order Rodentia; family Spalacidae; genus Nannospalax; species Nannospalax galili. The sequence goes on along the minus strand of NW_008335971.1, from coordinate 1,771,725 downwards.
TGGTGAGGGGGCAGGGCTATCTGAACCTTAACAATTATTATAACATCTATAAAAATAATTAGCTTCGAAAACTCCAATGACAGTGTATTTATGAGTATACATTCGGTCCAGAACAAATGATGCTGAAAGCCATTGAAAAAAATGCTATGCTAATAAACAAGATAACTCTAATAATTACTTTTGTTCTGATTCAGTTGCTTTTAATTTTTTCCATATCCTTTCAACTGGAGGAAAAAAAGAACAATTAATTCACATGGGACATTCTACATAAATAGAAATGAGAGTGTGAGCATCTGATTCTGTTTTCATCAACTTGTTAGAAGGATTAAAGAAAAATGCTTCATTCAAATCTTCAAGGTACCCAGAAGTCTATTATGTCTTTATTTTGTCTACTCTTGGGAATTAATCACTTGCATTAACTAAGGTTGCTAGGATACATTCAACAATCAGTTTTAACAATGTACTTAATTGGAAAAAAGCATTTCAGATTAGAAAATGAAAGCATTTCCACTTTGACTTTTGCTAAATTTTTGTAGTTGAGAGGTCAATGTTTTCACTTTGCAGCTAGTTGTTAGAAAAAATATATCCATCTTCTTTATTATCCAAAGTCTTGCTTTCCAGTTATTCAGATATGATTGATCAATGTCTAAAATTATTAAATGGAAAAATTCCTCAAATAAATGATTCATAACTTTAAAATGAGTTGTATCATAGTAAAGGTTATAATTATTCCATCAATTATTATTGCTAATTTGTTATTATGCCTAATTCATAAACTAACCTTTATTATACATATGCATGTGTATATAAGAAAAAAACAAACATATATTATACATAGAAGGGTAACCTATTATTATTTGGTTTCAGGCTCATCTGGGCTTAGTACACACCTTCATGGATTTTGAAAAATTCCTCTAACCCATCTTTTCTTCCAGTTGCTACCTCTAGAAACAGGAAATTAGAATTTGGTACAAAAATCATTACAGTTTGTGTGGTTTTGGAAATTAAAACCTACATAGTTAATACAAATTTCCTTGACTTAACCGTGCTTTCCTTAAAACTTTGGGCTTCCCCAACATTTTATGTTTCTTTACCTTTTTCTCTACAACTCCATTTGCCTCCCCGCCGTGTGACTGCAAGTCTGCCACATGCTATCAGCCTGACTTCCATGGCAGCTCTAAACCAGGACAGTCAGATGTCTTTTTTCCTTCTCCCCTCCTTCCCCTCCTCAAGGCAGCAGCTGAAAATTACAGCAAGCCTTCCCTGAGAGTTTTTCCTTAAATTTTAATAAAATTGTTCCAAAGTTTCTGTTTGAGTCCATTCTTAAGTTCTGTTAAGAAGGAGACAAAGAGAACCACAGAAGAGGATTCTGATCTCAGCTATATCAGCAGGAATTACCCAAGTAATTTTTCTGTACTCTAAATGTGGAACTATATTGTTTATACTTTTTCAATATTCATAGCTTCTACTTACAGTGAGTTAAGCTGACTGAGCAATAAGGAAATTATCTGAATTAGTCTTAACAAAACTTGACCTACTGAGTGCTTTGAAACATGATTTACAGTGGGGCTCTCAGATGTCTGAACATGATGCGCTAATTCCTCCTGCCTCTGCCTTGTCACTTAATCCCACTGTTGAGTTCTAAAAGGCCTGTTCAAATGTAGTTAGGATGGAGAACACACTGATGTGAAAAGATTTGTAATGTAGCTTTGAAAACTATGAAGGGTAAATGAATGTGCCATCTCTTGACAAAAGAAGAGTAAACTAGATTTGAGTTCAAAAGAAATAGAGAAGTGAAAATACACAAGAGAAAATGTACTGAATTTAAATCTGCAGTGTCTTGTTACAATAAGTAGTATACATGGAACTTTGATAAATGTTCAAATAATGAACAAATATATTAGATAAAATAATAGTGCTGATCTGTTCTCTGAGGAAATTTATCACTAGCAATCAGAGGAATAAGCATGAAAAATGTGAGCATGCTCTGGGTTTCTTTTCAGGGTACATTCCCAATCTGTCTTTACCTTTTCACTCATTTTGAAGACATTCTTGACAGAAGATCCAGAATAAACTGAGTGAAGACAGAAAAGTTCCAAACAGGACACACATCTTTTTTATGACCATAAAGTTTAAGCTTGCTCCTGACCTGCTTTTTCCCTTTGAATGTGAAGGAGACAGGGTTTTAAGACTTCAGGAAGCTTTTTGCTTTTCTCCTTTCTTTTCCTTGTTATCTACTGAAACTATGTCTCAGTAAGCCTGTCAAAAAGAAGGCAGAGATCAAACAGGGGAGACCTGAGCCATCCAAAAGCAGCTGAAGCAGTCAACCTACAAACATGAGAGGGCTGAACTGTAATGAGAATAGCCCCATGGAACACAGACAGCCACAGATAGACTACTGAGTCATCTAAGAACTCCCAAACCTGTTCAACCCTGAGCATTGTTGTTCTTTTAATTTTGGTTTTCAAAAAGTGAGTCCTGATCAAATGATTATTAAAGCAATGCACTCAGGAAAAGGAGGCTAAATTAGGCAGGGGAAGGGCTAGAGAATAAAGCTAGCAAGAAAGCAGAAGGAAACAATTTGCATTCTAATGCAAACTGTGAGCGTGTAGCAGAAGTAACAGGTTAGAGTTATTCCCTCAGTGAGGAAAACCAGCGTTCTTTCCTGCCTTTTTCTAAATCTAGGTCATTATTGGCAGAAAACCTTCCTCTAAGGGAAAATCAGTAACTGAGTGGAGAATGTGAGGAAACCTCCAGGGTTAGAAGCCTCCCAATCTGCTGAGGGCTATTCATAGAAAAGACACCTGAATGATCAACTGAGAGTCTCAAAAGTTACAGGTGGACACACCTGCCCTGATAGGAGCTGATCTGGTAGCAGCAGTGTGTGCTATATGGTTTATGCAATTTGGTTAAGCAGAGATAAGTAACAGAACAACATTGTCAACTCAAAAGCATAACTCTCACCTCCAAGGGAATAAGGCAGCTTATTCTGGAACATAATTATGAGTGAACATGGCTCGGGAACCAGATTCAGGTTACCCCAATTTCCATGTTCCAATGTGGTAACTATTTCATTGTTTTACAGTAACAGAACAAAGAAAAGTCATAAATGAAGATGTTAGAGTAACAAATAGTCCCAGAAAATTAACTGGCCAAGATTATAAAATCTCAATCTATTGGAAGACACACTTTTCCAGTTTCAATAGCCCATCATCTGGTGATAGGCCCACCCCTAGGAAAGCAGGTTCACTTAAGTCATGCTGTTAAAGTATCAATAAGCCCCATAAATTTAATTGGTCCAGGCTATAAAAATGTCTATTCTATTTGTTGGAGGGCCCACTTTTCCAGTCTCACTGGTTAATTCAATTACCTGGTTATAGAACCACTCCAGGGAATGCAGGTTCACCTTAAGTTATGCTAACAAGATGGGTGGAATACCTAGTGTGTGAATGAGGTAGTGAATATTTCCTGCCTGGAACTAGCTCAGATCTCTGCAGAACTTCCAGACCAGCTACAGTCATGTAGGTCTCTTTAAGTCTGTCCACTTTCCTGAACTCTTCAGGAAAGCATACTTTTTCCTTTTCTACTTCATGCCTTTTTACTAAATATGCTTTCTTTTAGGCTTTGGGCTGCCCCTAGCATCTTGCATTTCTTCATTTTTTTCTCTAAAGTTTCCTTCTCCCAGCCACGTGGCTGCGAGTCAACCACTTCTCTGATCTCCCATGCAGGCTCTAAATCTGCATGGCTTGATGACTTTCTTTCCTTTTCCCAATATTCACTTCCTCAAGGCAGCTACCAAGATTATCAGCTTGCTTGCCCTGAGGAATTTTCTTTTAAGAATCTAATAAAATTATAAAAGCTTCTGTTTGGGTCCATTCTTAAATTCTTTAATGAATGAGACTAAGAACCCTCTAGGGAACCCTCTTTCTCCCAGTTTCAATACTAAATAGATGTTTGAACTTTTTTCATGCCTGGAATTCTACTGTGGCAGTGCAGTGCTTCTGGAGGCAGCCACAGACTTGTAGGTCTCTCTAAGTTGGCCGGCTTTTCTGAATCATTTGGAAAAACATAATCTCCCCTTTTCTTCTTCATATCCCCTTTCTACACATGCTTTCTTTAATGCTTTGGACTGCCACTAGCATCTCGTATTTCTTTACTCTTCTTTATAGCTTCCTTCTCCCCTTCTTGTGGCTGCCAGTCGGCCATGTGTTTGACCTTCATGCAGGCTTCAAACCTGCCTGACCTCACGGCTTTTTTCCTTAACCCCTCCATTTTCTTCATCACGGCAGCTGAGGACATAACTAGCTTCACTACCCCGAGGACCTTTCTTTAAAATTCAAATAAAGTTATCCTTAAGCTTCCATTTGAGTTCATTCTTAAATTCTTTTATGAATGAGAATGAGAACCCTGTACCAGATAGGCTTTCTCTCCATTTCAAAGACATTTTTCAAATACATTGATGGAAATAATAAGTAGGCAGATACAGCAAAAGAGAAATCTTAGCTGTAGGCATCAGATGCTATCTGATGGCATTCTTTGCCTTTTGGTTTTTGGGAGCTGTTTCCTTTGTAAGTTACTACATTTTGTTAGTAACAAGAATTTTAAGTCAGAAACAGAGGTGGCAAAGAAGTGGCTATTTGAGGCTAAAAATGGCCTTCGAGAAAAATGTACATAAGCTCTGGATTTGCAGTATTCCATACTCTCCGCAGTTGAAGTGATAATCAACTGGACAGCCACACAGGAAATTCAGTCTAAGATGCAGGATTTTCTGGGAGCTTTTTCATTCAGGATACAGATTTTCTTAATATTTCAAGCATTGCTGAGGCTAAAATTTGTTCATCAATTTTTTGTTCATTTAGTATAAAGAGTACAGACTATTTTAATCATAGATTAAAGGGAACCACTGAATATTTCTTTTTTAAATATTAGAAAGGGATTTGATAAGAGCAAATGTTTTTATAGAGGGACTGTGTTAGTGGATTTTGAAAGCTGAATTAGAATGAAAATTCAGAAAAATAAGGAGTCCAATGCAGAGTATATAGCAATAGATAAGGGAACTGATTCAACATCCCTGCATTAATTTGCGTGTGTAGACTTTTGAGGGGGTAAAGGGGTACTGTACTTTAGGAACCTTGGGCTGTTATCACAAAATGTCATAAGCTAATTGACTATGATATCAAGTTGATTGGATTAGAAAGTGCAAAGCACTTAGTAAAGTATTCCTCTAGGCATATATGTGACACAATTTCCAGAGACAGCTAGATCATTAGCTCTCTGTCATTTTCAGATTAATCCCTTGATGGATTTACAATATGATGATATTACTGAGTGGGAGATTGGGCTGAATGAAAGGAAGTAGGTCCCTAGGCATGTGTTCTGGGGTGATATATCTTGCATTGGCCCCTTTCTTTATCCACTTTCTCTGTTTTCTGACCACTGTAGTGCCATGATCAAACTTTCTACTTTGCCAAGTCTTCCTTGTCATGATGTACTGACAACTCTGGAACCAGGAGCCAAAATAAACTATTGTTTCTTTTAAGCTCTTTATGTCAGCTATTTTATTCATAGTAATGGAAAGACTAATGCTGAGAGTTTCATCCACAAGCCTCAGTTATCTCCCCTTACCTTTATCTCTAAATACATTTCCTTGTGGTTTATGGTTTCAATCTATGAACTTGGCGTAAAATGAAACATGACCCTTAGCACATGATAACAAATTTGACATGGAATATTAAGAAGAGGTGTACATTGAATGGAAATTGTACCCAAAATTTTGGGCTCTTCTCAGATATCTGTGTTTTAGAAATTAGGACTGTAGAAGAAATGTCCAATTAGAGGAGATTATGAGGGGACAGGTTTGGGATTTCTATGTGTGAAGTCTTTAGAGTCCTCATGAAGCACTATAGTTTAGCATTTAAAAGGTATAAAGCTGGGGTGAGATCAGAAGGCAGGGCATTTTTAAATAAATGCACTTTTAAAAGTGAATCACTTCATTTCAAGGTGATCATTTTGACAAGATGACATCAAGAATCCAGTTCTAAAAGTGTATATAAGCATAGAGCAAAAGAAATGAAAATGATAATTTTTATTAATGAAAAATACTTTATATGTGCTAAATTATATGTGAATCTTCAAAGTGAGTTTTAAATCCTCAAAAATCTTTTTTAGACTATATTAATTTTATATGTAAAAAAATATTTGGAAGGGTTCCCTATTTAATCATGCTAGCAGGTATATTTTTGAGGAGCCTGGATTTGAATATAAGTCATTTAACAACAAACCTATGTGATTAATATAGAATAAGTACTAATGTACTATCCTATTTTGTATACCTGTATTATGTATAGTGATATACATATGTGTGTGTGTGTGTGTGTGTGTGTGTGTGTGTGTGATCTTCCCCTTTGTTGCAGTAAAATTTGTGAGCAAAATAATTTAAAGAAGGAAGTGCTGATTTTGACTCATAGTTCCAGGGCACAATTTATCAGGGAGATGAAGACATGGCAACAGGTGTGTGAAGCAACCCTATTCACACTGCCTCAACAGGAAGCAGTGTTGAATGCTAGTTCTCGGCTAACTTGTTCCTTTGCTATGCAACCCAGGAAAGCAGTTCATGAAGTGCTCTATGTATATTTAGGGCAGGTCTTTCCAAGACAATTAACCTTATCTAGATAACACTTCACAGATTTGCATGGAGGCTTATCACCTAGGTGATCCTAGATCCTGTCAAGTTAACAACTAATGTTAACTCTCATAATATTTATATCATTATTCTTTATGTCTGCTGTATCTTACAAATGTATATGTGATAGTCTATTTCAGCTCATAATCTTGGATATTATTTTTAAATATTAAGGGGCTGGAGATGCTTTAGCAGTTAGAATGCTTGTGTTCTTGCAGGAGACCAGAGATCACATTTCATCAACACATCCAGCAGTTCTCCATCAAGTATAACTCAAGCTCTAGCATTTCCAATACCCTCATCTGGCCTCTAAAGACACTTGACTGTCTCTCTCTGTCTCTCTCTCTGTCTCTCTCTCTCTCTCTCTCTCTCTCTCTCTCTCTCTCTCTCTCTCTCACACACACACACACACATCAATAAAAATGAAAGTAATCCTAAAAGAAATAACAAGAATAAATTTGGGTGGGACTTTGTCAATCATTTTTAATAAACATTTATTATTTACTCATTATTTTTAGCTCATGTGAATATTTCTTTTAAAATTATGGCACAGGTTCAAAGCTTATAATTTTTCTAACTGCCTTTCTCTATGAAAATTTGTAGAAATTTTTAACTTTTCACACTTTGTCATTGTAAGGGAAAAATACAGAGGGAATCAAAGATTGAAGAGAGAGAGAGAATTTAATAGTACTTAAGTTTAATTACTTCATTGCTTATAACTTCCTGGGTAAGAGCCACTCAACTCTGGTACAAGGCTAGACTGAGACATAAGGGCGCCCGGAGATAGATAACAGGATGTGGGCTGCCGCCCCAGGGCCGGGATGTGGGCTGCCGCCCCAGGGCGTGACCCATGATAAGTCACGTAGGCGTGTGGGAGATAACAGAAAGCAGTCAGAAATGCTTGTGTAAAAAAGAGATTACAGAAATCAGGAAACTGACACATACCACCCAGAGGGTGACACACATGAATTAGCTTAAATCTATAGGTTAGGTATCTTCTAAAGCTATTGGTTGTGTGAAAATGTGCGGGCTCTGGTACAACGGCTGTGAAAATCCTATATAAACTTTGCCTGAAGTTGCTTCAGGGTCGATTGCTCAAACCAGGCCTGCGTGTCTTGGGAGGACGGTTGACCCCAGCTAGCTGGCTTAATAAAGACTTTGCTTGAATTACATCTCCGTAATCATACATATTGTTTTCCTGGGAAGCCCACAGAGTCTCGGACCCTAACAGTCATTATTCACCAAAATAGACTCTGAAGCATAGTGGTACAGAGGTCATATAAAAAGAGATTCAAATGTAAATGACAACATGAGTGCAAATGGGGAGGTTGGCCTCATATTTTAATATTGTGGTATAGCTATCTTTTCCATGTATCACATGCTCATAGTTTATCAGGGAGGAGAGATTTCTGTGGTGAGTTTCAGAACAGGCCTTGGCCTCAGTCACTGCAGTGTGAAATAAGACAAAATATAGTGAGACCAGTATCAGTGGTAATGGTAATGCACTGCTAACTTTCTCTTGTAGAAAGAGAGGAGGAAGTCACCAGACCCTCACCTGATATTTCAGCCAGCTAACACTTTTCGTGTCCCAGCTGTGGTGAGGGTACTAGAATATATGAGGTACAAGGTTAATTAGCAATTTTACCATTTTGGTTTAGTTTTTGAGAGCTCACCACCCATACTTGGATGGGACTTTTCCATGATGCAGTTTGAGTCACTGTTGACCCTGGAAGTAATCCCAATACTAGGCTGGACTTGAATAATATGGTCTGGTCTGTCATCACTGATCTGTCTAGGGTAAACATGTAATCATGCCTTCAGGAGAGATTTTCCAATGAGAGACACTTGTGCCTTTCCTTAAGATATTTGAAACAATGGGCCCAAGAGTAATAACTTATAAACAATTTCTAATGGATTTTCCTGCTTGGAAGGAAATGTTGAAGGGCTATTGTGGCAGAATTTGCCTCAAAGGAAATATTTCACACATTCTTATCATATATATATCTTTGCTATTGTTTCCTCATTCTATAAAGTTATAACACTGCTGAGAAAATGCTGTGAGAAACTAGTGTTCTTTTCTCCTCAGTTTGACAAAACTACACATAAATACATTTTCCTTTGTCATTTCCCTTTGACATTTTGTCTTTTTATTCCTATTTAAGCTTATTTTTTATGTGTATGAATGTAATGACTATATATAAGTAGGTGCACCCATATCCTGCAGTGCCCCTGGAGGTCAGAAGAGGGCAGTGGATCCTCTGGAGCTGGAGTTACAGATGGTTATTTTTGGCCACGTGGGTGCTGGGAATCAAACTTGGGTCCTCTGTAAGAGCAGCCAGTGCTCTTAACCACTGAGCCATCGCTCTATCCCTACCTTATTCTTTTATAAAGTAGAGTTATGAATTGAAAAGCCCCTTAGAACAGATTGATTTTGGTTCAAGTCTCCTTAGGAAAAGTTAACATGACAGATAATTATGTTGATAATAATGATAATAAATATTAATATATCAGAGGAAGTAATTCCAAATGCTTATGTACTGTTTTTAATTTAATCTTTATTCTATAGCTCTTTTGCTGTCAACTTGACACACCTGGATAGAGGGAGCCTCATTTGGGGAATTTCCCCCACTGGACTGGCCTGTGGCCATGCCTGTGGGGTATGTTCTTGATGTTGAGTGATGTGGGTGGGTCCAGCTCACTGTGAGTAGTGCAACCCCTAGCAGGTGGTCCTGTATTGTATAAAAAAGCAGGATGAGGAGCAATCCAGTAAGCAGCATTCCTCCACTGACATTTCTACCTGGGACTCCCTCAGAATAACTGTGACTCAAGAGATGTAAGCCAAATAAACCTTTCCTCCCCAACTTGGCATTGGTCATAGTATTTTGTCACAGCAACAGAGAAAACTAACTAGAACAAATCTATATGAACTTATGAAGATATTGTTATTCTCTGAATTTTCCCAATATAACTACTGAAAAATCACAGATTAGTAACTTGCTCAATATCAAAAAATGAGAAAATATGAAACTTGAGGTTCAATAGTGAGAATTCCTTTCTGCATTCGTACACATTTAATCTCTATTGTTGCCTAGTTTGAAAGGGAAAGGTGGTAACAAGCACTTTAGAAAATTTTTGGGTGAGTTTCAGGTTTTCACAAACATTTTAATGTAAGTGAATAAACTGGTGATTCTTGGTAAAGCAGGGGTGCTTGAGTAGGACAGAGCCTTTCTCACCTCATTTGAGCCTAAGACACAGGGTGAATATTCAGGAAAATCAAGGGCCCCAGAAAGCTACCCAGGGCCAGTGTTTTGCCTTGTGAATTCAAAGAAGGAATTTCCTGGATAAAGAGTGAGTGTTTGAAAGGAATTTATTACAAGTTTACAAGTGAGATCCTAAAATACAGGAAGCAACAGAACTCTCATATGGAAGGAACAGGTCAACGAAATGGCTTGCCACTGGGTGTCACTCTCTAGGGCTTAGTAAGACCTTTGGCAGATGGAGCATGTGAGGTGAGCTTCTCAGTCCAGTTGGCTGGTCCTTGAGATGTCTCTGTGTTTCTCCAACAGGTCTCCAGACTGGAGTTTCAGTCACACCACCCTCATGTGCAGCATCTAGAATCCTGTGAAAAGAAAAAAGAAAAAAGATGAAAAGGAACAGAGCCCAGAACACTTCAAGTATTTCCTATTTTTGACCAGGACAGAGTCAAGGACTGTTCAGGCTTCTGTCCAAGGACAAGAATCAAGGTCATTGTCAATAAAACTGCCTGACTACTTTCTATTGTTCATTCTTATCAGAATAACAAGCAGACTTTGAATTTAAACAAACAAAAAATTATAAATCTTTGGCATATGGTACCTTAAGGTACAAAGAACTAGAGAAATAGACTAGTAATTATAATGGATGAGTGAGATCCATGGAAAATGGAGAAAAATCTGAGAATGGAAAATAGCATACTTGAAAGAATAGTGAGAAGTGATTGAGAAATTCAAATAATTTCATAAATATTATCCATGGGATTTTAATCATCTCAGAACCTTATAATCAGGCTTGTTTACTTTGTAAAGTATCTATGCTACAAATTGTATCCAAGATGCTTTCACTTTAAATACTTTTCATGATATCTTAGAGAGTTGAACTAATTCAAAATTAATGGAATACACACATTTTAACAGTGTATTAGGTAGATATTGATTTTTAAGGCATTAATTTATGGAGCTCCATTAAACAGCTCATAGAAAGCATGCAAACTATGTAAGTAATAGTTACACACTTAACCTTAAGATGAATACATAAATCAGAAGCCATGAAGTAAAGGGAATGTATTTTGTTCAGAGTAAATGGATTCAAATAATTGAATAAGGATTTTATTTTAATTATTAATATAGAGTAAGACTCACTTGTCTTCTGTATGTAGTGGTGTCTACCTGGGATCCTAGCACTTGTAAAGTAGCAGTGCGGGGATTCAAAATTCAAGGACCCCTGGACTACATAGGTGACCCCAAACAAAGCAATCAAAAACATTTTAAAATTATTCTTATTTATGTGTATGAGTGTATTGCCTTCATGTAGGTAGGTGCACTTGTTTCTTGCAAAGCCTGAAAAAGCCAGAAGAGGTCATCAGATCTCCTAAAATTGGAGTTGCAGATGGTTGTTTGTCACCATGTAGGTGCAGGGAATAGAACATGGGTCCTCTGTAAAAGCAGAACCATTGCCCTTAACCACCGAACCAACTCTCCAGCCCCTAAACAAAGCAATTAAAGCCACACACACTCATTTTTTTATTTCTGCAGAAAAAAGTAAATCATACATTTAGTATTACCCCTGTTATCCAATTATTTCTAACTGGAGTCCATACTATTTCAAACTAAGGTTTTCATTTCAAGCTACTATCTTTACAATAGTGAGAATTTTAGTAAATTTGATCTGGCTTAGACCTGTAATCTCGGAATTCCAAAGGCAGAGGCAGGGCAGACCACTCTGAGTTGAAGGTCAGCCTAGGCTACATAGTGAGTTCCAGATCAGTCAAGTCTTCATAATATGAGAGTAATTTAATAGGTTTGGTTGGAATCAAACAAAAATCATTTAATCAACCAAATATAAATATAATATTCATTTTAATCTTATTTAATATTTGTTATCATTTGTATTTTTAACTAGCACTTTTTCACTTTTCTGTTATAATTTACAGAGCAATACATAATCTTCAACCAAAAATTGTATCTGATGCAAACTTTTGTGTATGTAATGCACTTCATTTATTGTATATTGCCTTAGTTGTTAAATATTAAAAGCATAAAAGGCAAGTGACTTATTTGTGCATCATTTTACCTATCTTTTCCATTACACATAATCTTAAGCATGTGTTTTCCCATTATTCTTTACTCAAGAGAGTCTGAATTATTTTTAGAAACACCATATGGAGTTAAATAGTTAGATATCTTTCTCCATTACACATAGCTCATGAAAAGAATCATATAATTTATAAAAACTCACATGAATGATGTATGTATGTAGATTTTAGTAGTATTTTTTTACTGTGGAAGTTACCTAACCTGTTCCCAAAAGGAAATACTTGTTTTACCTTATGACTGTTTCCTGCATGAATTTTAAAGATAAAATAGGCAAAAAAAAAAAAAAAAATTGGTTATAACCCTGCCAGAGAAAAAACACTTCCTAAGTGAGTTGCCATACTGAGGTAAGTTTCCTGTTGTTGAGACAAGGATAATGCAGTATTGAGGATAATGTAGTATTGACTCTCCTTATTGATCCCCACTTTCTTCTTAAATGAAATGAAAGATAAATCTTCGCTTGACTGTAATGATATATTCAAAAGGACTTAAATGGTCAAATTTGATATATTATCTCTAAGCATACATTACTTTCATTTCTGTAATATTTCTCTTCTTGAATTTCTGTGATGATTTTCTTTGAAGATTTTCTTTTTATCTTTGAAACTCTATATTCAATAGGATTTATCGCCCTACTTCCAATTTCCCATGGACTCACAGATCTCAAATCTTGAGTAAAACCCTTTTATATAAGCTTATATTACAAGCTCATATCACATTCCATTTTTATTTATTTCACTTATATTTTCAGGCCGCTATCTCTTATACCGAGTACTTTGAATCTCTTTCAGTACTGACTTGTTCTTTCCATAATAATCTTCACAGATTCAAGTAGCTATTCTGTCTTTTTAAAAGCTCATAGTACTTCAAGTTTCATTTTTTATATATATTTATTGAAACTTTAAATCTGTTTTGTGCGAAATACAAAAAGAACAAAGTTGAAACAAATATAATGCTAGGATTCTGTATCATGTAGAGAGGCAGAATGTGAACTAAAGTCTTATATATCATAAATCACAGATCAAGGGCATGAAGGAATGTTGTTGGGACAAGGCATCTAGTTAAGGCAGTCAGAACATACACTTCCAATGTAGCTGTTGGCATGGTAACGTTTAACTTTATTAACTTGACACATTTTTTTTTTCATTCTACCAATTCTTCATGCCTTTCCCCCTAGTTCCACCTTTTGAGTAGAGGTTGAATAATATTCATTTTTTCTCCTATTTTGTTTTCTTGGGTATAATAAATTTAATTAGGATGATTTCATTAGTATTGGTAGCAAACATTTTTTAGGAGTTGTAACCTGACATTGACTTGATGCCACCTTTGTATTTTGAGGTATTATGTAAATATAAAATATAACTTGAGAAAATTATTAAGTAGCACAAAGCAGAATTTCCTGTGTCAGCTAATCATAGCAGCTATGTTTTAACCAGAGGCTCAGAGCATGCCCCGGGAAACAAACATCCAGCTATAAGGTGTGTCACTTCCTTTTTTTATATGTAAATATAGTCTGCCTGGTTTGCAGAAATGAATTTTCTAAACATTTGCCTGATTAATGAATCATCATTTTTCTTAAAGTACAAAATCTAAGTTGTCCGAAATTATATATATA
>NW_008335971.1:1757471-1758021 GCF_000622305.1 Nannospalax galili | reverse complement strand
CTCATTTTTACATGTTATCTAACGTAAGGACCTAGTTGATTCAAATAGAAAGTGAATCTATATAGATAGATATATAGATAGATAGATAGATATAGATATAGATATAGATATATAGATATATAGATATGGATATATGCTTATTATTGTGTGTTTGTGTGTGCACATGCCATATTGTACATATATGCCAGTGTGCATGTAGAGGGCCAACCTGCAGAACTTGTTCTCCTTTAGCCAAATACATCATGTGGCTCCTGGGGACTGAACTCAGGTGGTCAGTCTTGAGGTAAAGGCTGATTTCACCAGCCTGAATTATATGTTATTAAAAAACCTATTACATAACACAGAGAATAAATTTCTATGGAATGCCCAGCCCTAAGGGACACGTCTTGAATGTCTTCTCATGATGAGTCATAGTTTTATGCATTTTTGCATGCCCAGTAATTTCTAATTGGACCCCAGACTTTGATTTATATTTTGTATAATAACAAATCTTTGCATTTTATAATGTTTTGTGAACTTTGTTCTAGGTAAAGTTAAGCTTCTTTAAAAT
>NW_008335971.1:1742799-1756877 GCF_000622305.1 Nannospalax galili | reverse complement strand
CCAAACTTAAAGAAAGACATGCCCATACAAATACAAGAAGCATACAGAACACCAAACAGACAGGACCAGAACAGAAACTCTCCACGGCACATCGTAGTAAAAACACTACACGCACAAAACAAAGAGAAAATTCTGAAAGCTGCAAAAGAGAAACAACAAGTCACATATAAAGGAAAACCCATTAGGATCACAGCTGACTTTTCAATGCAAACTATGAAAGCCAGAAGAGCCTGGACCAAAGTATTCCCAGTGTTAAATGACCACAGATGCCAACCCAGATTACTATATCCAGCCAAAATGTCTATTATAGTTGAAGGGGAAAGAAAAATCTTCCATGACATAAATAGGCTGAAGGAATCCTTGTCACAAAACCAGCCCTTCAGAGAGTTCTGGGAGCAATACAAAGAGCTGAAGAAAGTAATGACTATACCCAAGGGGTTGCAGAAAGAATTCCAACGAGGGTATAACAATGTAAAAGTACTGCTATAGCAAGAATGTAAACAAACAACAACAAAAAACGTGACAGGACTCAATACTCATCTTTCATTAATAACTTTAAAATACTTTTATCCTTATGAAGAGAACAGTCTCCTGATAGTCGGAGCTCTTTCTCTATGAACTATGTGATTCTCCACGCTCTGTATTTCTTAATACAGTTCTCTAATCATGTCAGGTGGTTCTTTCTCTGGGTTTGGATTAACTCACATGGACTCCCTGATCACACCCCGATGAAACCTGTGGAGTGTGCTCTGTAGATTTCCAAGACTGTCCCTAAAGTTCATGGTGTCCAGTACTTTGACCCCTACACAGCAACCTTTTTGTCTCTCCAAAGTCTCAGCTGTGGGTCTCTGTTTGGGGACACTACCAGGCTTTTCACAGGAGTTACATTCTCTGGGACTCCTAGAAACTCCCCCAGAGTTAGGTTAACTGCAAAGACTCATCTTGTTTGTTTATTTTCTCTTAGGGATCATTAACTTTCATTTCCCGATGTCCAAGATCTTGAAAACCATTCTTTTGTATATTTTGATTGATTTTGTGTTTGTTTTTATGGAAGGGTAAATCTAGTTTGAGTTACATCAACTTGACTTTAAAAGAAAATGTAACATTTCTTTAACATTTTTCTTATGAACATATATTTTGTAGATTTATATCATGCAGAAGTCACTCAAAGTCTTTTAATTTTATAAAAGTAAATGGTGTTGTTGAACATGAAATACATGGTTTCAATTATTATGTTTCAAAAATAAAACACTTTTCCTTTGAAATTATTGAATTATTTGTTAAATGACCCAGATTTTAATACAGCTGCAATAATAACTAACATTACAAATGTGATTACAATCTTCCTGCGTATTAAACCTGAATCTCCTGCTGGTTGATGATACTTACAACATACTGTGAAATGATTCTAACTTAATAAATCTACTTTGCTGGATGTTAACCCTGCAGTTTACATGGATTCATTGTGTATTTTTTCTCAGCCAGCATGTAGAAACCTTTCTATTTTCAATATGCTTTCCTCACCCTAGAGAATGGTGAAGAAGTTGTATCTTACCTATTGGATAGGAGTGTCCTCTGAAAGCACTAGCATTGAACCCTCCATAGAAAGGGAGACAGAAAATCACCCCTCCCACCCAATCGATCAGCTTCATTTTCATGATGGGAAGGGGCCAAGGACAGACACTGAAGCTGGAAACTCAGCCAAGATATAGGGAAAAAAGCCCACGGGTGCATGCCTTTGTAAGTACCCCTCTTTTGAACATCATAAACTCTGTATGAAAACCCAAATACATCGAATACATTCTGACAGTTTTGTCCATTAATTGTAAAGACATCATGGGGGCAGGGAGAAGGTTGCAGCACACAGGGCCTAAGAGCTGAGATTGCGAGCAGCATGGACCCCCAGAAGAGAATTTGGCTTTATAGGCCTATTAAAACTTTTGCTACACAGCAATGGTGACAGTATGCACAAATTTTATGCAAGCACAAACCAGACAAAAATCCCAGCATAAGCATGGGGAAGTGGGAAAGGAATCGCAACATGACCCAAGGAACTGCTGGGAATAGATGACTGCTGGGAAGGGGAAAGAAAATGTTTCACAAGGATGGGGCTCACCAAGAGGATGCACCCACACTGAGGGACATTTGGTGCAGTAATTAGACTGTATAGGTCATGTTATACATATAAAAGTGAAAAGTGGGGGAAGGTGTGGAGAGGGGAGGAGCTCTCAACACCATCAAGTTATATTGTATGAAAATCATGAAAATTAAATAAAAAATAAAAATTAAAAACATTGGTAAGAATTTGGAAGACTCAAAGATATTAATCTCCTTGCACAGATTTTTTTTTTCAGATGATGTGGCTCCTGGATCAGAGATGAACAGCATTGTTCATCACAGCACAGTCACAACATCAGCCTCACTTTGGTTTGGGTTCCTCTCACTCCACAAATTCCATCCATATATTAGAAAGGCGAGAAGAAAAACACTGTGGATGTGTGCTATACTTTTTATAAATCTATGTGTGTATAACAATAATAATCAAAAAAGAGGAAAAGAAATTGAAAGAGGTTAGGAGAACATAGGAAGAGTTCGTACAGAATGTGAAGGAACAGAAATAATTCAAAAAGAGTACTCATGTGCAGAATACTCAAAAGTAAAAGAAATACAAAAATTTAAAAACAGTTTTAAATTTTTATTACTTTTAATTTTTATGTGTATGAGTGTATTGCTTACATGCATGTAAGTGTACTCATTATTGTGCAATATGTACAGATCAGAAGAGGGGGTCAGAACCCCTGGAACTGGAGTGACAGACAGTTGTTAGCTGCCATGAGGGTGCTGGAAATTAAACCTGGGTCCTCTACAAGAGCAGCCAGTGCTCTTAACTGCTAAGCCATCTTTCCAGCCCTAAAAGGCAATTTTATAAAGCAGGCCTGCCTAATAGTTGGCCTAGAGGAATGCATTATTATCCAAGTCAGGAAATCTTGTCTTCTGCCCTACCATCTTCGAAGATTCACTCTACAAGCATACTTGGAAATGATAGCCTCGTACAAAAGATATCAAGAGACATTTAGAAACATCGTGGATAACTACCCTCCAAACACTATGTTCCAATTCCCTTTTCCAGGAAAAATAAGGCAAGGGGTCAGGGGAGAAGGAACTCCGGGCACAAGGTTCAGAGTCTTCGTTCCTCACTCCAATGTACAGTCCATACTTTCTGGTGTACTGCAATTTAGGAATAAGACTAGAAAATCACTGCTTTTTTGTAAAGATTTATTGTAATTATGCTGATATGGGAGGTATTTTAGTTTGCTGTTCTGTTGGCTGTGATAAAACTGTAACCAAAAGCGACTTAGGAAAGAAGGGTTTATTTAGCTTACGTTTTCTTGATCACAGTCTATGGCTGAGCGAAACCAAGGCAGCAACTCAAGGAAGAAATCTGTAGGTAGGAAATGAAGCAGAAACCAATGATTTGCTTCCCCCACTTGTTCAGCTACCTTTCATATACAGCCCAGGCCCAACTTCTCTTCGGATGGCACTGCCCACAGGAACAAAGGCCTTTCAAATCAACTAGAGATTAAGAAAATACCTCACAGGTACATGGCCACAGTCTAATTTTTTTGTGTGTTCCTGTTCCAGTCTGTACTCTGTTCGATTTTTAAAAACGAAGTGTTCTACCCAAGATTCCTACAGCCACACATATCTGAAGTTCAGTGGTGAAAACCGTTTGTTACAGAGTTCGGGACCACTGGGAAAGACTACTCGGACTCAAAAAGTTCCAAGTCAGCTGAATTGTTTTTACAATTTCGTTAGAATTTTAAAGAAAAAGAAATCTTCAGGGCAGTCGAGCTGGTAATCTTGGCAACTGCCTTGAGGAGGAGGTCAGACACATGGTGACTGGCAGCCACATGGCTGGGAGAAGGAAGCTGTGGAGAAAAAGTAAAGAAATGCAGGCTGCTGGGGCAGCCCAAGTCTTAAAGAAAGCATGTTTAGTAAGAAAGGCATGAAAGAAGAAAGGGAATTATGCTTCCCTGAATTCTTCAGTGAAGTGGGAAGCTCACAGATTACATGGATGTAGCTAGGAAGTTCTGGCCACAGTCCAATCTTATCATCAAAATTCTTTACATTCTCTCATTTATGTTAAGTTGATAAAAATTAACCAGCACAGTGAGTATGTACATGTGTGTGTGTAAGTGCCTGAGGACTCCAGAGGAGTTCATCAGATCTCATGGAGCTAGAGTTGTAGGCTGGGAACCAAAAGTGTGTCCTCTGAAAGAGGAGTACATACTCCCAACAGTTGAGCCATCTCTCCAATCTCAGAAATTTATTGTTTTTTAAGGGTAAAAATAGTGCCATTTGGGGTGAACACAAGGTGCTTTGAGATTCTTTAATTTCGTTTTATGTATTTATTTTTAATTAAGGCATTTCAGTTCTTCATAGTCTTCATAAGGTTTGTACCCTACCCAGCAATGACAAAATGATGAAACATACCAAAGAACTTAGTACTTACCAGTGACAGTTTTAGACAAATTAAAATATATGAAAAACGAAAGATATGTGATTATGCCATAAACATTTTAATTGTGCTATTAAGCTGTCACTATAACCAATAGCTTACATAATCAATCTATACAGAGAAACAGTTACTTTAACTCAGTTTTGAAAATCACTGTACATTGTCGGAATATATTGACAGATTTATTGACCCCATGCTTTAAAATTGTTGTGAGGTAGCAGAACCTTGTGGAAGTATATGAGAAAAATTATTTTCCTCACGGGCAAAAAGCAGAGGAAGAAGGACATAGAATAAAAAGGTAGAGGACAGGGAGGAAGAGGAGGAGGAGAGAGACAGAGAGGTAAGCAGACCTGTCTGATCCAAGGCCTCACCCCAGTGACCCATTGGACTCAATGTCTTCCAGATTACATGATTTCAGATTACCTCATGGACTACAAACCAAGAGTATCTAGGGACCTTCAGTGACTATTACAAAAATAGCTCAGGGGTGGAATAATAGAGAAAAATATTTAATGTGAAAAAAGAGAGAAAAAGTCTAGAATTCATTGTGTCTGTAGGTACTCTGAATTTGGGTGAGAGGCAGAAGCAAAGGAGCTTAATAGGATATGTATGAGCAAAGTATTGTTTGAGCTCTGTACTCGTTCTTTTTGTTTCCTACCTTTAATGAACATTGCCAATAATGGAATTAGAATAAGAGTATGAAAATATCAAAGAATATAAAAAGATGTAAAAGAATCACCAATAGAACAATGAAAACAAAATAAAATAAAATATTAATTGGTTTCTCTTCACCATGAGCACGTAAACCACTGGTAGCATCGCTTTCAGAGCTACAAGACATGAAGGCACTGAGAAAAATTCTACCACCTTTGATGCTCAAGATGTGAAGAACAGAAGTTTTTTTTAACTTCTGGTAACTTCAGTTTTTGCTTTATTATAAAATCTCAAAGACAGAATAAAGGAAACAAGTATATTTGAACTTTGTAGAATTTGGAGGAAATGTGTTGTGTTCTCTGCCTAAGATTGCATGACCCAGTAAATGTGGCAAAGGCCACCCCTCCAGATTTATTCCCAGCATCAAGCTGCACTGTCACCAACTATGCTCAGTGCCAAAGAGTTGTCAAGAATTGGAAGATGTTCATCTCTTTCTTTCTCCACTATATAATTATCTTGACTGTTTCTGTATTCTCCTCTCTTGGTCTACCCTAACTAAATGTGAAAGATAGAAATGCCAGAAATAAAAATGTCAGCATTTTTTCTTCTCCTTTAATAAGGAGAGAGGAATAGAGTTTAGGTCTCTTCAGTTTTTCCTCACGTTTTTCTGAACATGAGTATGAATCCTTGCATTTGACTTTCATAAAGCTATATGACCTATTTCAAGCCTTGCTGAGTTACAGGATATCAGTGTCTCAACAACAAATTATACAGATAATTAAGATAAGTCCAAATCTGGCTTAAAACTGAAATATACCAGGAAAATTATTTATTACTCTAATTGCTTAGGAAGTTAATAATGATGCTTGGTATAAAAGAAGAGTCTGTCATTCAGCCAGTAAACAGTCTACTGATATAACTTTAGATTTTAAATATGGCAGGTAATGTTCTAGATGTTGGCTGAAAACAATACACAATAGCAAATGTATATTCTAACAATTCAACATTTTGATAAATTAAGATACTCCATAGGTAATATGTAGGTAATATGTAGGCATATATTATACTATTTTCCTAATACCTAATGAAAATGAAATTTTATTAAGAATCACATCAAATAAATAAGTCATTTTTTTCTCCATAAAATTTAGACAAATTTAAGTGAACTTCAGAATAAATTGTTTTAGTTTATTTTTTAGAGAAATTTCTTATTTACAGGCAGAAGTTATGTTTGGTATTATTAGATGTTACAGGATTCATTTTAGTTATTATTAGAATTAAATCAATATGCAAAGAAAACAAGCAAGTGATCAACAACACAGTAGAAATTCTGCTTCACATTAATGAAAATATTAAAATATAGTGATAAATATGAAATTCCACTTTCAAATGAAAGTCACTTCATTTTTTTCTACATGTTTATTGGCATGTAGCTCACATGCTGTAATGCTTATTCTTCTGTAGTATATACTTCAGGGCTTGTTGCTCCACTGGAAGTCTTGAGCAACTATCATCACATTCTAATTTTAGAATATTTTTATTACAACACCAAGAAATTCATACCCAGTAGCAGACATCCATCTCTCCTCAATCCTGGAGAAATCCATTGTGTTACCTTCTATTTCCAACTGTTTGCCTATTCTGGACATTATATATAAATGAAGTCATGTGTTCCATACTTTTCTCATTGTTGTCACAATTATCAAACAAAAGACCTTAAGGAAGGAAGAGTTTATTTTGGCCCACAGTTCGACAGGATACAGTCCATCATGGCAGGGAAAGCACATGTCAGGAGGACAAGGTGGCTTACCATAATTACATTGCATCCACAGTTCTACAATTAGAAAGCTCAGAAAGATACTAGCGCTGATGTTCAGCTCACTTTTTCCTTTTTATAAATTCTGGAACACCAAATCCCCATAGGTGATGTTGTCCATATTTAAGGTGTGTTGTCTGACCTCAATTAATCCAATTTATACAACAGAGCGTAATGTACACAAAAGGGCACAACTGGCTAAGTTCTGGAGAATAAGAGACCACAGAACGTGTGTCCTTGGATAGGGTTCCTATATTAAACCTCCACCCACAGCCCAGGGATCATTGTGGGAGAGGAGGTGGAAAGACTGCAAGAGCTAGGGTTGGTGCAGGAACATAAGGAAACAAAGACTTTCAGATCAATGGAAACTTGTTCATACGAACTTTCAACAATGCTGTGAGCATACACAAGACTCATGCCAACTCAATCAGACAAAAACCCAGCATAGAATGAAGTAAATGAGCATCAGGTCAAAACTCAAGCCAAGGAACTATTGGCAAGTGGTTACTGTGGGGTGAGGGAGAGGAGATATTTTTTAAGGGAGTAGTAACTCTAGATAGACTGACTAGACTGCAGTGAATGAACTTGCACCAAGGGACACCTGGAAAGAAAATGCTTGAGTGAATAGAACTTAAATTATATGACAGAATATCTGAAATCTGATGGAGGTGCCATAGGGGGCAGAGAAGGGAGAGAGGGTCTAAATGTGATTTAGAAGTTTTATATGAAATTATGAAAACTCAATAAAAATATTAAAAATGAAAAAAGTACTTCATAGACACGCCTAGAGATTTCTCTTCCTGGTGATTCTACATTCTGTCACATTGGTAATTATGATTAACCATCACAGTTATGTAATAATCGGTTTTATATCTGGTTTCCATTACCTCCAAATCGTTCTTAGAATGTTTGTAAGTGCAAGATTAATTCAAAACTGCTATCAGCAAGCCATGATGACAGACAATTGTATTTGCAGTAGTGGGTAGGCTGAGGCAGGAAGGACCACTGGGAGCTCCAGATCACACTGATTTACAAAGCAAGAATCTTACTAAAAAATAAATATTAAAGTAAAATAAAAAGTGTGTGTGGGGGATAGGTTATAAGTTCTCAAAAATCATTGCTCTGTGGTTAAGAGCAATGACTCTAACCTAGTTTCCAGTAATATAGTGGCTAATATCTGCTGTAACTCCAGCTCCAAGGAATATGACACCCTCTTCTGGACTCTGTAGGCATTACAAGCAGGTGTTGCATTTATATACATGAAGGCAAATATTCATTGCAGGCAAACATTCATGCACATAAAAATAATAATAAAAGAAATTTTAAAAAATCATGTAGTTAAACTGTGATTGTATATCCCTCAGAATACTGAAGTTAATGAAAATTCTATACTTCTTCTGGCACCAGGACTGTGCTTTGCATTTTGTGCCAAAATACTGCTGGGGTGTGTTCTAAGAGTTGACTGGTGTCTGCAGTCACATGCTTGCAAGATGATGGCTTGTACAAGCAGAGTTTCCTGAAAATTCTCTGGTCTTGATTTTATTACAGCTTTCATTGTTGAGCTAATTTTCTAAATGACCACATGGAGACAGTATCTAGCACAGTTCAGGAAAGAAAATATGAATGTAGTATAAATATTTCATGTAAACGTTTTATTTAAGCATTTCTTAATTCTTCCCTACCACAAAAGCTCCAGTTCCTATCAGCGTATCATTAACTAACTTGATTTGGGCTTATAAGCTGAACATAGATATAACCTTTCTGGTCATAATTAAAGTTACTTAGGAATATTTTGAAAATAACTAATACATTTAATAAGTTACAAATGGATGGAAGAGCAATGATCTATTTATCCCAGACTCATCAGATGTTATGTAGTGCATAACTCAATGTGGGCATTGAAGTTGATTTAGTCAAGAAATACTATACACTTAGAAACTGCAAGTAAGAAAAACATAAGACTAAATAAGGACTACAGATATCTTGGTATAAATATCATGATAATATAAGAGTGCAATGGGAGTAGCTAGGATAGTCTGGTAGAAATGCTAAAACATTTTCAAAACCTTGGAATAGAACTATCTATTGTGAAGGATTTCCTACCCTTAGGAAAACTTTCTGAGAAAAGATTCATTGCCCAACATGGAAAATGCTAATACAAAGTTAGTGTTGTCTATTTTCCTATGGATCAGGGTGTGAGTCATGCAAATGTTGAGATTAAATACGCATGTTTGCAGATGGGCATGCTGGCACACGCCTTTAATCCCAGCACTCAGGAGGCAGAGGCAGGCAGATCTCTGTGAGTTCAAGGCCAGCCTGGTCTACATAGAGTGTTCCAGGACAACTGGAGCTACAGGGAGACCTTGTCTCAAAAAGACAAAAACAAAAACAAAAAAACAAAAAACAAAAGCAGAAGACAAATAAAAAACGTGTTTGTGTGCATTCCCAATGTGTATTTAAAATTAAATTACGTTATGAAGACAGCCTGAGAGAAGATCCTGGAGGACTTATGGCTGTTTAGAAAATGGAAAGAGGTCAATTGCCTAATAATTCTCTTAACCATACAAAACAAAACTAAATCTGAGTGAAGGAAGTTAGTAAGAAAAAGCAATCTGTTACTTCAGGATTTAAAGACTCAGAATTGGGAGGAAGAATTCACCAGGGAAAGAAGGCTGGAAACAAGTGGAGCAAGATGGGGCTGTGAGGATTAAAATGCGATTGAATATGAGAGTGAAGACGGGCTGACTTCTTTCCTGTGCCTGTTTAGCCAAGCTAGCACATATTTCCTATGCTAGAAAGGGATCAGGTAGGACTTCTTCATTCATAAGTTTTGAAATAAGGGACAATAGGTCAGCTGAGGTCTGAGGCACTACTCTTGCATAATAATTGAGGACTTCAAGCGAGTCCCTTTTAATACTCCTTATGAATACATGAAACTGAGCCACAGTGAAATATATATATATGATGTGTTTTCCTCTTCATAGTAACAATGATAATCTATCAAGTAGGCATAGTTAGAGATTAACTTCAATAAATAACTCTAGATAAATGTCAACACACAAGTTTTCCCTCTTATTGAGAATTACTATCTTTCCACTTGAAGTACTTTGAATTGGGCTATTCTTTGGTACCTTGGAATTACCATCTGTTCTTGCACTTGGAAAATAAAGATGAGTTGAACACAAAGCACCATGAAGCTATCACAGAAGATCCAATTGCTGAGCAGGCTATTGAGTGACTTAATGATACATGGGAAGCATGTTCAAAACACAGAGAAGGTCAAAGAAATTTCCTATTTCAGAGAAGGACAGAAGAATTAGCGTGAGATTTCACTGAGACTACTCAGAATGGCTACTCAAAATATATTAGTTGTTTATTTATAAACATTCTCTCCAAGTCTTGGGCTTCAATATGCCGCAGAAATCACAGAAAGCAAAACTGAAGATACAGGAAGAGAAACAGCATCTATAATGAGGAAACAGAGTGCACTCTACTTAGAGTCCCAAGAAACAATGTTATGGTTTATACACCATAGTAAAAGATTGAGAGAACTGTATATATAAGTATCCAAGGCTTCATTTCCTACCCAATCACTACAGAGTTTTGTGAAAGCTAGCAGAACAATAATTAAGATTTGTCAAAAGAACAAAAAGAAAAAAGATTCATTTTTAACTTACTAAGAGGACAATCCAATGCAGACTGCTGAAACTCAATTCTCCATGAGGAGGTCACTTTTCACACATAGATCACTAATGCAGTTATGTGAGCAGTATCTCTCATGTTGTCTTTTCCTAAAGTGGCATTTCAAATACAGCTGGCTTCCGTATAACTTCAGAATTAAGAGTGCAGACTGTACCATTAAGAGGTCTTCAGAAGGATTTCTCTTCCCTCACCTAGCATTATTAGAGTTCTTTCTCTTCCTTTCCCTTCATGAGCTCATATTTATGGTCACCTCATTACTACATTGATGGTACACTCCAATGACATCGCTCAGCTTATTTGTCTAGACCTAGAGCTAGCAGTTCTGGGATATGGTGGTTTCTTAAGAGAGATCTTATCAGGGTTTGTGAAAACTGCTTATCTGGGGAGATTTTTCTTTTCCTCTTACATTTACTTTATCTACAAATTCAGCCTTGAATGGAGGCTGACATTGATTCAAAGCCTAACAGTGTAAGATAGGCCTCAAGATAGTATCTCTGCTTACCTCCCAGAGAAAAATAAA
Source organism: Nannospalax galili (assembly GCF_000622305.1). NCBI lineage: Eukaryota > Metazoa > Chordata > Mammalia > Rodentia > Spalacidae > Nannospalax > Nannospalax galili. The sequence continues at coordinate 1,745,666 of NW_008335971.1, read as the reverse complement.
TATGGTAGACTATTCTGCCATCTCTGTTCTCCAGTAGGGGGAAATGTCTTTACTGGTCACTAATTTTCCTCTTTCAAGAAAGTTCAAATGAGTTTATGTCAGTTTAATATGGTTTATTTCTTGTCAGTTGGCTACTGTTGTCTAATTTTCAAGCAGTCTTATCTATAAAATGACTACTATAAACGAAATTTTCATTTTCTTCATGATCTCACTTGTAGTATGTTAAATTTTGTCTAGCAGGTTTTGGTCCTATACTTTCTGGGTATTCAGTAGAACTCACTATACAAACACATCCTCTCCACAATCACTTCTTGAGTTGAATAATAATTAAGTGCAAATTATTTTCCAATCATCGTCCAACATTGGAGTGAAGTTGATGTATTTCTTTATTGTTGATGTCCCCTTAACCTTGTTCTTTCCCATTTACCCTATGCTCTGGTTTGTTCTTCACTGCTGTGACAAAACACTCTGACCACTACCAACTTGGGGAGGAAAGGGTTTATTTGTCTTCTATCTCCCAGGTCACAGTTCATCAGGGAGCCCAAGTTAGTAACTCAGGGCAGGAACCTGAAAGCAGGAGCTGGAGCACAGGCCATGGAGGAAACTGCTTACTGACTTGTTCCCCTGGCCCCTGCTCAGCCGGCTTTCTTATGCAACACAGGCCCACCTGCCCAGGGGTGGCACCACCCACAGTTGGCTGGGCCCTCCCACATCACTCATCAAGAAGATGCCCCTCAGATATGGCCACAGGCCAGTCCAATAGAGGAAATTTCCCAATTGTGGCTCCCTCAACCCAGGTATGTCAAGTTGACATTAAAGCTATCGAGCACACCCTATAAGCATGATTTAGAAATTCCATGATTTAGAAGAAATTCCAATAAATACCCAAGCTTAGACCCTGAGTTCCAAAACTTTCTCAAGCAAATGTCATTCAGGTAGATATCTACTATCTTACGTTCCACCATAACTATACCACTATATACCTTGCCATTAACTAAATATTTTCCAATTCTTGAACATACAGATGAAGTCCTTCTCTATTACAAATGAATCCTCAATTTTCACTACCCTGTATACTAATAAATATTGAAGTATGATTTTGTATCAATTTCATTGAAATGTGAGTTTTTTCAACTCATATCTTTATTAGCCTTAGTACATGCTTTAGCCAATGGAATTTTGCAGCAAAAGTGTGTGCTAGAGCTATTTCTGGCCTTTAGAAATACATTTCTACAAAGGCTCTTGGAAAAATAACCATGTATACATTGACAAACACTTACCTGCCTTCATTCCATACTTTAGAAACACTTAAGTATTGACAAGTTGTCACAGTTGAAGCCAAGAGATCATCATGTCTAAACTATCTCTTCACAACACTAAGCATTACAAGTTTTTTTTATTATAAATACAGCACTTCTGTTTTGGTTCAGTATTATTTGATAGCATTATTGCCCTAGTTTTTACTCCATTGCTGTGACAAAACACTCTGACCACTACCAACTTGGGGAGGAAAGGGTTTATTTAGCTTGTATCTTCTGGGTCACATTTCATCAGGGAGCCCAAGGTAGAGACTCAGGGAAGAAGCCTGGAGGCAGGAGCTGAAGCATAGGCCATGAAGGAATGCTGCTTACTGGCTTGCTCCCTTAGCCCCTGCTCAGCCTGCTTTCTTAATGAACATATACCCACCTTCCCAGGGGTGGCATCATCCACTGTGGGCTGGGCCCTCCCACATCACTCAACAATCAAGAAGGTGTTCCATGGACATGGCCACAGGCCAGACCAATGAAGGCAATTCCCCAGTTGAGGCTCCCTCAACCCAGGTGTGTCAAGTTGACACTAAAGCTATCCAGCACAATTATGATTGCAAGAAATCACAATAATTATCCATTATATGTAAACTGAACTGGTCTAAATGATTTCCAGACAGCTGGCAAGGTTTTATTTCTGAGTATGTCTGTAGGATCTTTCCAGAAGATTAGAATTAGAATTTGAACACTTACCAAGGTCATGCAGTACTAGCCAACCCTTTGTGGGCTTAGATAGATCAAGAAGAGAAAAAGTGTTTCCCACTCCCCTAACACACACACACACACACACACACACACACACACACACGCACACACACACTCTGCTTAATCTGGTACAGCTCTCTTCCTGCTTACAGATCAAAGCTCTCATTCTCAGAGTAACTGAATTTACAGATCCTATACCAATGCCACCTCTTATTTTATGGCTTTTGATTCTTGGCATTCTTGGTTCTTCCGTATATAGAAAGAAGTATGCAGGACTTTTAACTTTCATAACAAAATTCCTTGTTTCTGTCTCTGGTATTGGTTTTGTTCCTCTATAGGATCCTAACACAGAAATTTAAAGTCATACATTGGTTCTATTGGTAGCAAACTATGTATTTGTCAATATAATGCTCATGAAGCCTTAAGTTTATCATGCTATTTTTTAATGTTGAAAAGTATTTTAGGTAACTTCTTTTTTGTACCTTCTCACATTTCAAAGAACAAGAAAACAATTTAGGAGTGAGAAATGCATATGTGGTAATCAAGAATTCACAACGTAATTCTGTAATCCACAGACATCTCCCAAGGGAGCAGATACTTCCTTTAACTTGCTAATGATATTTTCCTATCATTAAGCACCAATATATCCACATTTTGTTTTCTACTGCCCAGAGCCAAATGAATATTCCTAATTGTCCTGCTATCTCTGTTTAACTCATGAGTACTTTTGCCAAGGGTCTAACAATACCAACAACTCATTTTACGGTGTTGTACCTAAAGGGGATACTATAATAAACAAGGAATCATTTTCTTTAAGTGTTTCTGGATGCTCATTTACTGAGCAAGTGTGTGTAA